>NC_084563.2:42347098-42407098 GCF_033978685.3 Nerophis lumbriciformis
GGTCAAACTTTTAGACCAGCTGTGTGAGACGTCCAGCATTCCCGGGTCACCTCATTACGACTCTGGCTTTGGAGTGAGAGTGTTCCATTTCCCATGTAGTTGGGGGATACACAGTGGCCATTAAGCGGCAAGATAGGAATACATTGTAGGCCAGCCTGCTCTCTGACTTTTGGACGGTGGTTAAGGAGGAAAGAGATATGTTGGCTTGTGGGAAGGTTTCAAGTTGGAAAATTGCTGACCGCGAACTGCCTCAACCTTGCACCTCGTCTTCAGCTATACAAGATTTTGTTTTTGTAGTTTTAGATGACAATTGTTATCATACTATTTTGTCACAGATGAAATCTTGTTTTCATTCGTTCAGAAAACCACATCTTCTGTATTTTTCCGACTATAAGGCACACTTAAAGGCCTACTGAAATGCGATTTTCTTATTCAAACGGGGATAGCAGGTCCATTCTATGTGTCATACTTGATCATTTCGCGATATTGCCATATTTTTTGCTGAAAGGATTTAGTAGAGAACATCGACGATAAAGTTCGCAACTTTTGGTCGCTGATGAAAAAGCCTTGCCTGTACCGGAAGTAGCAGACGAGTAGCGTGACGTCACAGGTTGTGGAGCTCCTCACATCCGCACATTGTATACAATCATGGCCACCAGCAGCGAGAGCGATTCAGACCGAGAAAGCAATGATTTCCCCATTAATTTGAGCGAGGATGAAAGCTTCGTGGATGAGGAAAGTGAGAGTGAAGGACTAGAGGGCAGTGGGAGCGATTCAGATAGGGAAGATGCTGTGAGAGGCGGGTGGGACCTGATATTCAGCTGGGAATGACTAAAACAGTAAATAAACACAAGACATATATATACTCTATTAGCCACAACACAACCAGGCTTATATTTAATATGCCACAAATTAATCCCGCATAACAATTTGTACCGAGGCTGTCGTTGTGGCTTGTGCAGCCCTTTGAGACACTTGTGATTTAGGGCTATATAAATAAACATTGATTGATTGATTGAACAAACACCTCCCCCCTCCCGTCCATATAACCCGCCAATACAACTCAAACACCTGCACAACACACTCAATCCCACAGCCCAAAGTACCGTTCACCTCCCCAAAGTTCATACAGCACATATATTTCCCCAAAGTCCCCAAAGTTACGTACGTAAGACTTTTTGAGACTTTTATTAGTAGGTTGCACAATGAAGTACATATTCCATACAGTTGACCACTAAATGGTAACACCCGAACAAGTTTTTCAACTTGTTTAAGTCGGGGTCCACATATATATACTATCATCATAATACAGTCATCACACAAGATAATCATCAGGGTGTATACGTTGAATTATGTACGTGACATGCACATAGTGGCACGCATGTACGGGCAAGCGATCAAATATTTGGAAGCGTACTCACGGTACCGTGTCTGCGTATCCAACTCAAAGTCCTCCTGGTAAGAGTCTCTGTTGTCACAGTTCTCCACAGGCCAATGGTAAAGATTGACTGTCATCTTTCGGGAATGTACACAATGAAACACGGGCCGTGTTTGTTTCGCTAAAGTCGGCCGCGATACAAACTATCAGATTGCGTGGTCGGTAGTAGTGGGTTTCAGTAGGACTTTAAAGGCCTAATGAAAGTTGATATATCAATGATGAAATCTTAACATTACAACAAATGCCAATACGGCCGGGTTAGCTTACTAAAGTGCAATTGTAAATTTCGCGGGAAATATCCTGCTGAAAACGTCTCGGTATGATGACGTCAGCGCGTGACGTCACAGATTGTGGAGGACATTTTGGGACAGCATGGTGGCCAGCTATTAAGTCGTCTGTTTTCATCGCAAAATTCCACAGTATTCTGGACATCTGTGTTGGTGAATCTTTTGCAATTTGTTCAATGAACAATGGAGATAGCAAAGAAGAAAGCTGTAGGTGGGAAGCGGTGTATTGCAGCCGACTGCAGCAACAACACAAACACAGCCGGTGATTCATTGTTTACATTCCCGGAAGATGACAGTCAAGCTTTACCATTGGCCTGTGGAGAACTGGGACAACAGAGACTCTTACCAGGAGGACTTTGAGTTGGATATGCAGACACGGTACCGTGAGTACGCATGCAGCTGCCTCTTCCAAACATTTGATCGCTTGCTTGGGGACTTTGGGGAAATATAAGTGCTGTATGAGGGGGGGCGGCGGGGGGGTGGGGGGGGGGTCACCCACATCTGCAGTTCTCTCCAAGGTTTCTCATAGTTATTCACATTGACATCCCACTGGGTTGTGAGTTTTTCCTTGCCCTTATGTGGGATCTGAACCGAGGATGTCGTTGTGGCTTGTGCAGCCCTTTGAGACACTTGTGATTTAGGGCTATATAAATTAGGGATGTCCGATAATGGCTTTTTGCCGATATCCGATATTCCTATATTGTCCAACTCTTTAATTACCGATACCGATATCAACCGATACTGATATATACAGTCATGGAATTAACACATTATTATGCCTAATTTGGACAACCAGGTATGGTGAAGATAATATCATTTAAAAAAAAAAAAAAAAACAATAAAATAAGATAAATAAATTTAAAAAAAAATTCTTGAATCAAAAAGAAAGTAAAACAATATAAAAACAGTTACATAGAAACTAGTAATTAATGAAAATGAGTAAAATTAACTGTTAAATGTTAGTACTATTAGTGGACCAGCAGCACGCACAATCATGTGTGCTTACGGACTGTATCCCTTGCAGACTGTATTGATATATATTGATATATAATGTAGGAACCACAATATTAATAACAGAAAGAAACAATCCTTTTGTGTGAATGAGTGTAAATGGGGGAGGGAGTTTTTTTGGGTTGATGCACTAATTGTAAGTGTAGCTTGTGTTTTTTATGTTGATTTAATAACAAAAAAAGAAAAGAAAAAGATACCGATAATTAAAAAAAACATACCGATAATTTACGATATTACATTTTTAAAGCATTTATCGTCCGATTATATCAGCAGGCCGATATTCATACTTGCCAACCTTGAGACCTCCGATTTCGGGAGGTGGAGGGCGGGGGGCGTGGTCAGGGGTGGGGCGGGGCGTGGTTGGGGGCATGGTTAAGAGGGGAGGAGTATATTGGCAGCTAGAATTCACCAAGTCAAGTATTTCATGCATATATATATATATATATATATATATATATATATATATATATATATATATATATATATATATATATATATATATATATATCTACATCCTGAAAATATGCAAACAAAACTGTGTTTATATAATTGATACTTCAAACTTGCATAAATAAATATTAAGGAATACAACATAACTTGGCTTCTGAGAGCTTCAAAATCTAATGAATAAAATGCTAAAGTTGTTGATAAACAAGCAATTATTTTAATAATTAAATTTGGTCATTTTAAATGAATTATTATGATAATTTAAAATTAATTATTTCAAATATCTTTATTTTAATGTATAATTATATGGCTGGATGTAATAAGGAGTCAGAAAAAATACAAATAAAATACAATTAATTGTGATGTTTTTAGCAAAATATAGTAAAAATGTATTTCGTTTTTTTTAAAATTATTAATAAATGTATTTATTTTTAGGTAAGATAAACATAATAATACAATTTATCTCTAGTCTGGATGATTTAGTTCTTGTCATCCTGTTGTTCTCCCGTCCTGAAAAAAGGCTGTCCTCACTCGGTCGCATAGAGCTGGAGGGGGCGTGGCCTCCAGCTCCGGCTGAAAATCGGGAGATTTTCGGGAGAATATGTGTCCCGGGAGGTTTTCAAGAGAGACGATGAATTTCGGGAGTCTCCCGGAAAATTCGGGAGGGTTGGCAAGTATGCCGATATTATCGGACATCTCTAATAAACTGATTGATTGATTGATATTTTACAGTAAAATGTTGTATATATAAAGTTTGTACTGTGATATCGACAGTCTACTTAAAACAATGTATATAATTAATAACGAAGTCCAGAGGCAAAAAAAATAATACATTACTCGCTGTTACAAGCGGCCCTCTGATGGCCCTCAATGAAAACCAGTTTGACATCCCTGGTTTACTGCATTCGTTTAATCCTGCCATTGAATGAAGCGCCCATGTGCTGAGGGTAATGTACCTCTGGCACCTTTTTTTTTAAAGCGACTAGATGAAAAGAGAAAAAAAAACAAAAAAACACGGACATGGCCATTAATCGAAGTTAACGCGTTGTTTTTATTTATCGTTGAATTATTGATTTATTATTATTGATTTATAGGCCCCGGCCTATGTGTTTATTATCAGGATAAATTCAGCTCCTGTCTCTCTTTAACTGTTATTGTTCACTGGTGACAAAGGAAGCTAACAAGCTGAATATCATCTCACAAAAACTCCGCTGAGTTTAGCTGAGGTCAACGATGCCAGCGAACATTTCCTCTGTGTGTGCTTATTACTTTTATTACATTCTTTACTATATGACTCATGCATAAGTCATGCTCGGGGCTAAAGTATCGATGGCTTCTTGACCAAACAACTGCATTGCCTTTCCAAAATGAAGAAATGTTTGCCTTTTCTTTCATTTTAAGAGCGAGTGAATATGTATTATTTAGAATTAAAAACCGAACTGGCATGCTGATAGGCTTTCTGTCAGGTTCAAATACAGGACATCTGTTACACAAGACAAAAGGCAAGGAATCAAACAGAGACAGAATTCAATTTGGACTCAATTGAGGAGAGACGGCTTCAACCTGTAACCTCTTACAGTGTCTTAGCACGCTCTGACGAAGAAGGTTCTCGTCTCCTCTTTTAATTCAGATGTTCCATGTTCACGCACCAACATATGTCACAATAGGAATAGGGAGGTATGTAAAACAGTCATTGTTTTCAGTCGCTTTGAAGTCCAAGAAGAGGACTTCTCGGGCTTGGCTCTTCCTGGATCCAGCTGGGGCAGGTGTTGGAGGACAATGGACAACCCCTCCCGTCTCCTGTCCACAGTGACTTCAAGAGGGCAGCGTGTCGTAAATAGCGTTGACCAAATAGTTGGAAGAGAGTTTGTGAATTACTTCAAAGAGAGTTCGTTTAACACTTCAAAGAGAGTTCCTCCAGGAGTTGAGCACATCCTGCCATCTGTCCGTGCTGAAAGCACAGTGGCATTTCACGAGCCTTCATCCTTTTGTTAGGCCTCGAAATACAGCATTCATAATACAACATTTCTTTTGTGATAACTTACAAACAATTATTCCAACACTTTCCTTCACTAAATTCAGCCAAATGTTTTAATCATTCCACATTCAGACGCCATGCCAGTATTCCTCAGGATAAGTTGGGCTGAAAAAAAAAAAAAAAACCTCTCTACTTTGTATGCTGTGATTTACTCAAGGTAAGAATGTCTTATCTATATGTAAATTACATGTGATCAACTTCAATAACTGTTGAACCAGGTGTCTCTAAATATGCTATTGCTTTCATTTGTCAAGCTGCCAGAATGGCCCAGTTTTTTAAATGCAAAGTGTTCGATCTCCAGGGAGATGGCAGCGAAAGCAGAAAAAAAAGCGTTCCTGGAAGAGGAAGAGGATATTTACATTCACAGAACGCACGTGGCGAAAAACAAGAGTCGGTTTTCAAATAAGAATGCGTATTTCGGATATTTAAAAACAAACATGAAAGAATAGTATACACACCTTTGTGTACAAAGTATACTGGTAATTCTTATTCTATTTTGGCATCATTGACCCACAAAAAATGCAAAAGTTGTCTGCTGCTCAGAGGTTATAACACATACTAAGTATTTTGGTAATTTTCGGTACTTTTTTAAATAAAGGGGACCACAAAAAATGTCATTATTGGCTTTATTTTAACAAAAATTCTTACGGTACATTAAGCATATGTTTTTTATTGCAATTTTGTCCTTAAATAAAATAGAGTTGTCCCAATACCAATATTTTGGTACCGGTACCAGTACCAAAAGTTTTTCGGTACTTTTTTAAATAAAGGGGACGACTAAAACTTGCATTATTGGCTTTATTTTAACAAAAAAATCTTACGGTACATTAAACGTATGTTTATTATTGCAATTGTGTCTTTAAATAAAATAGTGTTTTCCCGACACCAATATTTTGGTACCGGTACCAGCACCAAAAGTATTTAGGTACTTTTCGGTACTTTTTTAAATAAAGGGGACCACAAACAATTTCATTATTGGCTTTATTTTAACAAAAAATCCTACAGTACATTTAAACATATGTGAATTATTGAAATTTTTGGCCTTAAATAAAATAGTGTGGTCCAGATACAAATATTTTGGTACCGGTACCAAAAGTATTTCGTTACTTTTTGGTACTTTTTTAAATAAAGGGGACGACTAAAAATTTTATTATTGGGATTATTTTAACAAAACATCTTAGGGTACATTAAACATATGTTTATTATTGCAATTTTGTCTTTAAATAAAATAGTGTTGTCCCGATACCAATATTTTGATACCGGTACCGGTACTCAGGGACGCCGAAAAGGGGGGGTAAAGGAGACCGATTCTAGGGGCCCATGATGGAGGGGGCCCAGAGAGGCCCCTAATGATGATGAAATTATAATACAGAAAAAATAATGACACTGTGTTGGGGGCCCTGTAAAGATTATTTTCATGGGACCCAAAATCCCTAGTGGCGCCCCTGCCGGTACCAAAAGTATTTTGGTACTTTTTTAAATAAAGGGGACAACTAAAACTTTCATTATTGGCTTTATTTTAACAAAAAATCTTACGGTACATTAAACGTATGTTTATTATTGCAATTGTGTCCTTAAATAAAATAATGTTGTCCCGATACAAATATTTTGGTACCGGTACCAAAAGTATTTCGGTACTTTCTGGTACTTTTTTAAATAAAGGGGACGACTTAAAATTTCAATATCGGGTTTATTTTAACAAAAAAATCTTACAATACATTAAACATATGTTTATTATTGCAATTTTGTCTTTAAATAAAATAGTGTTGTCCTGATACCAATATTTTGATACCGGTACCAGTACAAAAAGTATTTCGGTATTTTCAGAAGTTTTTTAAATAAAGGGGACGACTAAAACTTTCATTATTGGCTTTATTTTAACAAAAAATATTACGGTACATTAAACGTATGTTTATTATTGCAATTGTGTCCTTAAATAAAATAGTGTTGTCCCGACACCAATATTTTGGTACCGGTACCAAAAGTATTTCGGTACTTTTTGGTACTTTTTTAAATAAAGGGGACCACAAACAATTTCATTATTGGTTTTATTTTAACAAAAAATCATACGGTACATTTAAACATATGTTAATTATTGAAATGTTGTCCTTAAATAAAATAGTGTTGCCACGATACAAATATTTTGGTACCGGTACCAAAAGTATTTTGGTACTTTTTGGTACTTTTTTAAATAAAGGGGACGACTAAAAATTTCATTATTGGGTTTATTTTAACAAAAATTCTTACAGTACATTAAACATATGTTTATTATTGCAATTTTGTCTTTAAATAAAATAGTATTGTCCCGATACCAATATTTTGATACCGGTACCAGCACTAAAAGTATTTAGGTACTTTTCGGTACTTTTTTAAATAAAGGGGACGACTAAAAATTTCATTATTGGCTTTATTTTAACAAAACATCTTAGGGTACATTAAACATATGTTTCTTATTGCAATTGTGTCCTTCAATAAAATAGTGTTGTCCCGATACCAATATTTTGATACTGGTACCAGTACTAAAAATATTTCGGTACTTTTCGGTACTTTTTTAAATAAAGGGGACGACTAGAATTTCATTATTGGCTTTATTTTAACAAAACATCTTAGGGTACTTTAAACATATGTTTCTTATTGCAATTTTGTCCTTAAATAAAATAGTGTTGTCCCGATACCAATATTTTGATACCGGTACCAGTACTAAAAGTATTTCGGTACTTTTCGGTACTTTTTTAAATAAAGGGGACGACTAAAAATGTCATTATTGACTTTATTTTAACAAAACATCTTAGGGTACATTAAACGTATGTTTCTTATTGCAATTTTGTCCTTAAATAAAATAGTGTTGTCCCGATATCAATATTTTGATACCGGTACCAGTACTAAAAGTATTTTGGTATTTTACGGTACTTTTTTAAATAAATGGGACGACTAAAAATGTCATTATTGGCTTTATTTTAACAAAAAATCTTACGGTACATTAAACATATGTTTATTATTGCAATGGTGTCCTTTAATAAAATAGTGTTGTCTCGATACCAATATTTTGGTACCGGTACCAGTACCAAAAGTATTTTGGTACTTTTCGGTACTTTTTTAAATAAAGGGGACGACTAGAATTTCATTATTGGCTTTATTTTAACAAAACATCTTAGGGTACTTTAAACATATGTTTCTTATTGCAATTTTGTCCTTAAATAAAATAGTGTTGTCCCGATACCAATATTTTGATACCGGTACCAGTACTAAAAGTATTTCGGTACTTTTCGGTACTTTTTTAAATAAAGGGGACGACTAAAAATGTCATTATTGACTTTATTTTAACAAAACATCTTAGGGTACATTAAACGTATGTTTCTTATTGCAATTTTGTCCTTAAATAAAATAGTGTTGTCCCGATATCAATATTTTGATACCGGTACCAGTACTAAAAGTATTTTGGTATTTTACGGTACTTTTTTAAATAAATGGGACGACTAAAAATGTCATTATTGGCTTTATTTTAACAAAAAATCTTACGGTACATTAAACATATGTTTATTATTGCAATGGTGTCCTTTAATAAAATAGTGTTGTCTCGATACCAATATTTTGGTACCGGTACCAGTACCAAAAGTATTTTGGTACTTTTCGGTACTTTTTTAAATAAAGGGGACGACTAAAACTTTCATTATTGGCTTTATTTTAACAAAAAATCTTACGGTACATTAAACATATGTTTATTATTGCAATTGTGTCCTTAAATAAAATAGTGTTGTCCCGATACCAATATTATGGTACCAGTACCAGTACCAAAAGTATTTTGGTATTTTACGGTACTTTTTTAAATAAAGGGGACGACTAAAACTTTCATTATTGGCTTTATTTTAACAAAAAATCTTACGGTACATTAAACATATGTTTATTATTGCAATTGTGTCCTTAAATAAAATAGTGTTGTCCCGATACCAATATTTTGGTACCGATACCAATATTGTGGTACCGAAATACTTTTGGTACCGGTACTGGTACCAAAATATTGGTATCGAGACAACACTATTTTATTTAAAGACAAAATTGCAATAGTAAACATATGTTTAATGTATCGTAAGATTTTTTGTTGAAATTAAGCCAACCCCCTAGGACAAAAAAAACAAAACAAAAAACAAAAAAACAAAACGAAAGTACCGAAGTACTTTTGGTACTGGCACCAGTACCAAAATGTTGGTATCGGGACAACACTATTTTATTAAAGGACAACATTGCAATAATAAAGATATGTTTAATGTAACGTAAGATTTTTTGTTAAGAAAAGAAAAGAAACTGTGAACAATGAAAAAAAAACACTAACTGTGGCATTAATAAACAAAAACTTACTTGGCATGGACTATGAAGTGCGTAGAGGTAAACAGAGTGTGACAGGGGTATATTTGTCGCCAGGAAGACAAACTGAAAACAATGAACTTAAATACTACAGACATGATTAACGAAAACAGGTGCGTGACTCAAAACGTGAAACAGGTGCGTGACGTGACAGGTGAAAACTAATGGTTGCTATGGTGACAAAACAAACAAAAGTGCACAAAAAGTCCAAAAACAAAACCGAACATGACTAAAACAAAACATGATCACACAGACATGACAATTGCTTAATGGTCTATTATTTTAGATTCACTTTTTACACAATTATTTCATACTTTGATGAATAATAAGAATTATATTCTGGCACATTACTCGACCCATGGCCAACGATGGAAACCAACAATAGTCTTTTTCTTCTTTTCTCCGATATCAGGTCATATTTAATGATTTACAGTTTGTTGGAGGATAGCCAGTGGCTTGGGTGCTATAAGGAGGAGAAAAGTGATTTCTCAGGCCCACGCCTGATGGCTGTGCGAGAAAAGTGTAGAACTGTCAATTTTGGGTGTGAAAATGCTTTTTTCACAGAGATCCAAATGCCTGCCAGTTGCAAAAACCCACAATCCCTGCACGGAATTTGTGTAAAAAAAAACAAAAAAACTGTCTATTATTGGTTTGTAAGCAGGAAGCAGTCAATCTTTTGAATATTATTTTTTATTGTTAAGCATTGTAAAATTATATTATTATACATTACCTTCTTACAGAAATCATCTCAACCTTACATGTCTCTCTTTGTTGACTGCAATTGATTCTCCACCTTTCTTCCATACCTACAACACTCCCCATGTATGATGGTACTCTCGGGGTATTTCTCATTGATTGCAATTCGTTGGATCTTTCCCTTTACATTGATCAGATTGAGGGGATTACCCTTAAATGAAAGGCTAAGCACGGACGATTTAGAAGGGCATATTGCAGAAATGGGAGGAACATAATCTAAATTTGGTGTGATTAGAGAGAAATGAAGTGAAAGAGGAAGGGGATTATAGCTACCTGCCGACAAGCGAATCAGAGGACAGTCGGACTGCGGTCTCGGCCGACAATCATTTTTATATCCCGGTCTTACAAGGTGACCTTTTAGCCAATCTTTTTCCCGCTTTTATTCAGCCTCAGTGTTCTGAAAAACACGACCACTTTCATGATATTATGTTCATTAAACATGGTCACTGGACTCTCACTATTATGTTAGATCCACTATGGACTGGACTCTCACTATTATGTTAGATCCACTATGGACTGGACTCTCACAATATTATGTTAGATCCACTATGGACTGGACTCTCACAATATTATGTTAGATCCACTATGGACTGGACTCTCACTATTATGTTAGATCCACTATGGACTGGACTCTCACTATTATGTTAGATCCACTATGGACTGGACTCTCACAATATTATGTTAGATCCACTATGGACTGGACTCTCACTATTATGTTAGATCAACTATGAACTGGACTCTCACTATTATGTTAGATCCACTATGGACTGGACTCTCACTATTATGTTAGATCCACTATGGACTGGACTCTCACAATATTATGTTAGATCCACTATGGACTGGACTCTCACAATATTATGTTAGATCCACTATGGACTGGACTCTCACAATATTATGTTAGATCCACTATGGACTGGACTCTCACTATTATGTTAGATCCACTGTGGACTGGACTCTCACTATTATGTTAGATCCTCTATGGACCGGACTCTCACAATATTATGTTAGATCCACTATGGACTGGACTCTCACTATTATGTTAGATCAACTATGAACTGGACTCTCACCATTATGTTAGATCCACTATGGACTGGACTCTCACAATATTATGTGAGATCCACTATGGACTGGACTCTCACTATTATGTTAGATCAACTATGAACTGGACTCTCACTATTATGTTAGATCCACTATGGACTGGACTCTCACTATTATGTTAGATCCACTATGGACTGGACTCTCACAATATTATGTTAGATCCACTATGGACTGGACTCTCACAATATTATGTTAGATCCACTATGGACTGGACTCTCACTATTATGTTAGATCCACTATGGACTGGACTCTCACTATTATGTTAGATCCACTATGGACTGGACTCTCACAATATTATGTTAGATCCACTATGGACTGGACTCTCACTATTATGTTAGATCAACTATGAACTGGACTCTCACTATTATGTTAGATCCACTATGGACTGGACTCTCACTATTATGTTAGATTCACTATGGACTGGACTCTCACAATATTATGTTAAATCTACTATGGACTGGACTCTCCCTATTATGTTAGATCCACTATGGACTGGACTCTCACTATTATGTTAGATCCACTATGGACTGGACTCTCACAATATTATGTTAGATCCACTATGGACTGGACTCTCACTATTATGTTAGATCCACTATGGACTGGACTCTCACTATTATGTTAGATTCACTATGGACTGGACTCTCACAATATTATGTTAGATCTACTATGGACTGGACTCTCCCTATTATGTTAGATCCACTATGGACTGGACTCTCACTATTATGTTAGATCCACTATGGACTGGACTCTCACAATATTATGTTAGATCCACTATGGACTGGACTCTCACTATTATGTTAGATTAACTATGGACTGGACTCTCACAATATTATGTTAGATCCACTATGGACTGGACTCTCACTATTATGTTAGATCCACTATGGACTGAACTCTCACAATATTATGCTAGATCCACTCGACGTCCATTGCACCGGTGGCCCAGGGGGTGGGGTCCCCACATCTGCCGTCCCCTCCAAGGTTTCTCACTGTCATCCCATTGGGTTGAATTTTTCCTTGCCCTGATGTGGGATCTGAGCAGAGGATGTCGTTGTGGCTTGTGCAGCCCTTTGAGACACTCGTAATTTAGGGCAGCTCCACTGCAGACACGGCACAAGACCCCAGCGTGCAGGTTTAACAAGGTTTTAAAGAATGTTTTCTTTCCAACAACAGTTTTCTCTACTAGAACGTGACTTTTCAGCCACGTCCGTACCTTCCTCCCCCTCTGCTCCCGGCCACTTACTGTTAAAGACAACACATGATTAGATTAACACGTACCGCCTGTGAAATCTAATCACTTGCCAGCTGTGTCTCGCCGTCAACACATGCCACGCCCCCGTCTGATGGTGCTCTGTCTTCAGCACCATGGACAGAGGCGGTAACTTTTGCTCCTGCAGGCGCGCTGATCACACTCTCTCTCTACAGGGCTATATAAGTAAACTTTGATTGATTGATTGATTCATTCATTGCATACATTTACTATGCAATAGATAGGAACAAGTGTTCTGCTGCAGTTTTTATGGATTTAACAAAAGCATTTGACACAATTAATCACAATATCTTAATAAACAATTTAGAAAGGTATGGCATCAGAGGGTTGGTCTTGAACTGGGTTAGAAGCTACTTAACCAACAGGAAGCAATACATGAAGATAGGCGACCACACTTCCACAGACCTGAGAATATTTTGTGGCGTACCTCAAGGATCAATGCTCGGACCAAAATTGTTCAATCTCTATATAAACGCCTTTTGTAAAGTTACAAAGGACTTCAAGTTAGCATTATTTGCAGATTTTGTGTTCAGGAGAGAACACACAGAAGATAATGCAAATAATAACAGAATGAATGAACACATTTTAAAAATGGGTTGCCAAAACAGACTCTTTGAATCTCAGTACAACTATAATAATGCTATTTGGTAACAGTAGAAGGGAAAGTCAAACACAAATACAAATTGATGGAGTAGATATTGAAAGGGTGTGTCCTGGGCATGACGTTAAAGTGCATCCGGCAGTGGAGGCTCCTCTATGGGGTCTTGGGGCACTAGGAGGTTAACCCCTTTACTACTGTTACCCCAGGTGGCCCTTGGCAAAGGCCTAGTACCTGACTGCCCCCTAGCCAGGGATACGGTGAAGACCTCAACGGCGGAGCAGGCGGAAGACGGTGGATTTAAGAACTACCACAACGGCAGAAGAAGGCTGCAGCAGAAAAGGGTCCCCAGTCGTCTTGGACTCCATGCCACTGGACCCTGACCCCGATCTGTCAAGGATTGTGTGGTGACTGTCTGTGCACCAGTCTCCCCACGTAAAACAAAGTCACGCACAGGCATCCTCCATAAAGGGATACACCCCTACCAGGAGGATCGTCATACTCGTTCGAGTGACCGCCGATGATTAAAAGGGTAAAAGAAAACACATTTTTTTGGGCGTAATAATAGATGATAACATTAACTGGAAATCTCATGTAAAAAATATAAAACATAAAGTAGCAAAAAACATGTCAATAATGACTAAAACAAAACATGTTCTAGACCAAAAATCACTTCATATTCTCTACTGCTCGCTAGTGTTACCATATCTGAGTTATTGTGCAGAAATATGGGGAAACAACTACAAAAGTGCGCTTCATTCACTAACTGTGTTACAAAAAAGATCAGTTAGAATAATATATTATATGTTGGATATAGAGAACATACAAACCCTTTATTTATTAAATCACAATTATTGAAATTTAACAATTTGGTGCATTTTCAAACTGTCATGACTTGGTCCTGGGGTTTAGTTTTTCTAGAAGGCAACGGAAAGTTGGCTCGGGCGAGACGGGAATGTGAGAACATATTTATTTAATTTAAAAAAAAGTACAAACGAAAAGCGCGCACAGTGGCGGAGAAACAACTTGGCTATGAAAACAAATACTTGCACAAAGGCAGAAACTATGAACAACAAAAAAACACTAACTGTGGCATTAATAAACAAAACTTACTTGGCATGGACAAAAGGAGCAGCGTGAACGATGGACATGAAAAAAGTGTCAGAAATGTGCAGAGCATAAATGTGGGATGTCACCAGACAGACAAACTGAAAACAATGAACTTAAATACTACAGACATGATTAACGAAAACAGGTGCGTGACGTGACAGGTGAAAACTAATGGGTCGCTATGGTGACAAACAAGAGTGCACAATGAGTCCAAACGTGGAAAAGGTGAAACTAATGGGTAATCATGGAAACAAGACAAGGGAGTGAAAAGTCAGAAACTAAAGAGTCCAATAACTAAACTAAACATGATTAAAACAAAACATGATTACACAGACATGACACAAACATCTAAAATGATGTACAAAGCAAACTATAACCTGCTAGGATGTACAACAATTCTTCTCAACAAAAGAGGATAAATATAACCTTAGAGGAAAATCTAATTTAAGACATTTGTATGCACTTACAACACTTAAAACCTTTAGTATATCTGTATGTGGAATTAAATTATGGAATGGATTATCCAAAGAAATTAATTATTATTAATAATTAATTATCATCTTGAACCCTTTTGTTTTTTCTTTTGAGATAAAGATTATTTATGTATTTAATATTTGTTTACTAACTATGGTATATTTATTATTTATGAGAACTATTTGCATATGTCGCATCTTGTGAAGACTTTACTCATTTAGGCTTGATTTCAGCATTACCACTCAAAAAGGCAAACAGCAAGTTAAAGTAACAATGCACATTTTAACACAGAAACTCAGGATGAAGACATCAATACTTTAGGGTTGTCAAAAGTATTGATACTTCGATACCAACATGCAAAAAATACACTAATACCTGTTTTTTTTATAGTATTAGTACCCATTAGCCTCGTCACTTTTTTCAGTAATAGTGGTATTAAAAAGATAAGCCTGTGTTTCTCATATACTGAATTTTCCGGACCATAAGGCGCATCGGATTGTAAGGCGCAGTGTTGATGAGCGGGTCTAGTCAGGTCTATTTTCATACAAAAGGCGCACCGGATTATAGGGCGCATTAAAGGGTCATATTATTATTTATTTTTTTCTAAATGTAAAACACTTCCTTGTGGTCTACATAACATGTAATGGTGGTTCTTTGGTAAAAAATGTTGCATAGATTATGTTTTACAGATCATCTTCAAGTCGCTTTCTGACAGTCGCTTCTTTGTTGAAGCGGTGTAGCGTGCAAGGACGGGGGTGGAAGAAGTGTCAAAAGATGGAGCTAACTGTTTTAATGACATTCAGACTTTACTTCAATCAATAACGGAGCAGCATCTCCTCATCCGTGGCTCACTAGTGCAATAAAAAAACTGTCCGACCGGAACTCTCTAATAACTAAAGTTCCTTGGGTGAGTAATGTAAAGTCACTACACCGGTATGTTTTAGCGCTTTCATGGCGAGTTTACTGACAGATATAAGTAAGAATTTTATACTACTTTAAATTAGAAATGGCAACAGTGGAGGATGAAAGTCACATAACAAGAAGATAGAGAAAAAGAAGCTTATCAACTACGGTGTCGGCACTGACTAAAAAGGGAGACGTGCGAACATTTTCAGGACTTATGCCGATCCCAAATACAGATCAGCGGGTACCAGAAGGTAAGGAAAGTTGCTTCTGCATAATATTGCGAAACAAAACGCCAGACAATATGTCTTACCTTATTGTCGGCGATCACTCGAAACGAGTATGATTGTCCTCCTGTTAGTGGGACTGCCTTCAGGAGAACGCCTGTGCGTGGAATCTTTTAAAGGGGAACATTATCACAATTTCAGAAGGGTTAAAACCATTAAAAATCAGTTCCCAGTGGCTTATTTTATTTTTCGAAGTTTTTTTCAAAATTTTACCCATCACGCAATATCCCTAAAAAAAGCTTCAAAGTGCCTGATTTTAACCATCGTTATATACACCCGTCCATTTTCCTGTGACGTCACATAGTGATGCCAACACAAACAAACATGATGGATAGAACAGCAAGGAATAGCGACATTAGCTCGGATTTAGACTCGGATTTCAGCGGCTTAAGCGATTCAACAGATTACGCATGTATTGAAACGGATGGTTGTAGTGTGGAGGCAGGTAGCGAAAACGAAATTGAGGAAGAAACTGAAGCTATTGAGCCATATTGGTTTGAACCGTATGCAAGCGAAACCGACGAAAATGACACGACAGCCAGCGACACGGGAGAAAGCGAGGACAAATTTGGCGATCGCCTTCTAACCAACGATTGGTATGTGTTTGTTTGGCATTAAAGGAAACTAACAACTATGAACTAGGTTTACAGCATATGAAATACATTTGGCAACAACATGCACTTTGAGAGTGCAGACAGCCCAATTTTCATCAATTAATATATTCTGTAGACATACCCTCATCCGCTCTCTTTTCCTGAAAGCTGATCAGTCCAGTTTTGGAGTTGATGTCAGCATCTGCTTTGAGTGTCGTAGGATATCCACACATTCTTGCCATCTCTGTCGTAGCATAGCTTTCGTCGGTAAAGTGTGCGGAACAAATGCCTGACCATTTCGTCGGCTTTCCCCACAGCCTCGTATTTTGAACAAATTTCGTCCAATTTCTCGCCACTTTCGCATCTTTGGGCCACTGGTGCAACTTGAATCCGTCCCTGTTCGTGTTGTTACACCCTCCGACAACACACCGACAAAAGTGAGAAAATGGCGGATTGCTTCCCAATGTGACGTCACAACGTGACGTCATCGCTCCGAGAGCGAATAATAGAAAGGCGTTTAATTCGCCAAAATTCACCCATTTAGAGTTCGGAAATCGGTTAAAAAAATATATGGTCTTTTTTCTGCATCATCAAGGTATATATTGACGCTTACATAGGTCTGGTGATAATGTTCCCCTTTAAAGTGGGGAGACTGGTGCACAGACAGCCACCACACTGTCTTTGGCAAAAAGAAAGCCAGGGTCCAATGGCATGGAGACCAAGACAATTGGGGGCCCATCATTGCTGCAGCCTTCTTCCGCCTTTGTGACCGTTGTGGAGCTTCTATGCGACCATCATCCGCCCACTCCGCCGTTGAGGTCTTTACCTTATACACACACCATAATAATACTCCTATGTTGAAGCACAGCACAACTTCATTGCTTACCAAAGTCAGACTGAAACATTTCGATAGATTTCTGAGCGCCGTGTGTAATGTTCTATATTTTCAATGGAACATATACAATTGTGGTGTTGTTTACTTGAGTCATATTGCAGTCTACACATAACTCTTATGTGTGACTGCCATCTACTGGCATACTTGCCAACCCTCCCGGATTTTCTGGGAGACTCCAGAAATTCAGCGCCTCTCCGGAAAACCTCCCGGGACAAATTTTCTCCCGAAAATCTCCCGAAATTCAGGCGGAGCAGGAGGCCACGCCCTCTCCAGCTCCATGCGGACCTGAGTGACTTGTCGACAGCCTGTTTTCACGTCCACTTTCCCACAATATAAACAGCGTGCCTGCCCAATCTTGTTATAACTGTAGAACTATCGAGGGCGAGTTCTTGGTTTCTTATGTGGGTTTATTGTTAGGCAGTTTCATTAACGTCCTCCCAGCGCAGCAACAACACACAACAGCAGCAGTCACGTTTTTGTCTACCGTAAAGCAGTTTGTCTGCCGTAAACAGCAATGTTGTGACACTCTTAAACAGGACAATACTGCCATCTACTGTACATGCATATGTGACAATAACATCTATGGCGTTTAGAGAGTGCAGTGCACAACTGCGCACACAACAAGGAGACGAAGCAGAATGCATCATCAGAGAGGGTGTTCAGCATGGTTAGAAAAATAGTGACAGAGAATAGAACAAGGATTGACAATTCAACCCTTAACTCAACAATGAGTAGATGAGTGTTATGTGTGTGTGTATGTGTAAATAAATGAACACTGAAATTCAAGTATCTATCTTATTTTTATATATATATATATATATATATATGTATATAGCTAAAATTCACTGAAAGTCAAGTATTTCTTATATATACTTGGTGAATTCTAGCTGTAAATATACTCCTCCCCTCTTAACCACGCCCCCCCCCCCCCCCCCCCCCCCCACACACACACACACACACCTCCCGAAATCGGAGGTCTCAAGGTAGGCAAGTATGTCTACTGGTCACACTTGTCATTTCACCATGTACCAAATAAAATATCTTCAAGGTCGGTAAGCACAACCAAAATGATTCCGTACATTAGGCGCACTGTCGAGTGTTGCGAAAATGAAAGGATTTTAAGTGCGCCTTATAGTCCGAAAAATACTGTAGTTACTTGTTCGTGGAAGCCAGTCACAAATGAGGATTTAGCGCTTTTGTTTTGGCTGCTCCATTTTGAATGGAAAATGTCAGTGTTGTATTACTGTAGGTGTAGCGTAACTCTGCGTCACAGCACACCTCATACACAAAAGGGTTTGCCAGAGAATTAGATGAAGCAGAAATTATTTGTCGTTATATTTAGCAAAGTAGAGGTATATATTAAAAGTAAAAAGAGGTGTATCTTGCGTCATGCATTTATTAGCTAATGGTGTTATTCTGTGTTTAGTGCTTGTTCCTGTCCTCCGCTCTTATTTTCGTGGCACTTCCTGTTGTGTTGATATTTTTACACATACCTTCAAGCACTTTTCCCCTCACCTGTTTTCTGTTTTAAGTTGAGTGTGAGCCACCATTCTTTGTCGGGACTTTGTTTGGAATGGATATTATTCAATCAGATGCTCTTTCCTCTTGCCGTGAGTTTTGCTGTATTCCAGCATTTTGTTTTGTTTTATTTTCGTTTTTGCATAGCCTTCCCTATGCTTTGGCGCCTTCCCAGCGGCACTCGTCTTTGTTTGTTTTGAGCATCTTTAAATATTTTTACCTGCACTTTGCCTCCTCGATATTCTGCATCTTGGGAACACGCCGTTAATCGCCGTCATGCGTAGCTACAACCCTACAATACCAAACCAAGTAATTTGCAAAGGAAATATGTAATTGATGTACAATAAGTATACTTGCCAACCCTTCCGGATTTTCCGGGAGACTCCCGAAATTCAGCGCCTCTCCCGAAAACCTCCCGGGACAAATTTTCTCCCGAAAAACTCCCGAAATTCAGGCGGACCTGAGTGACGTGTTGACAACACACAACAACAGTGTTTACCGTAAAGCAGTTCGTCTGCCGTAAACAGCAATGTTGTGACACATTTAAACAGGACAATACTGCCATCTACTGTACATGCATGTGTGACCCACCCATAATGTGTCACATTTTTGTGTTGATTTATTTATTTTATTTTGTGGTTTGAATTCGTTTTTGGAGCTGTCATTACACATTTATCAGTATTCACATTGGTCAGTAGGGGGCAGTAGGGCGTTTCTTCCCAATTGAATGCTGTCACCTGCAGACCGGAAGTGGCTTGTCATTCTGATGAGCGCGACCAGTCTGTGAACAATTGAAACGTCCTGTGTGCTTTTTCCTCCTGTATAACAGGTTAGTTTTGGTGAATCAACTCACTGAATAATATCCATGTGATCTTTATAAGTTTAAGTACACATTCTGATGGTGGAGCCTAACTCTAAAGTGTTTGTGAGTTGTAGTTTGTAAATGAACACTGAAATTCAAGTATTTATTTTTTATATATATATATATATATATATATATATATATATATATATATATATATATATATATATATATATATATAGCTATAATTCACTGAAAGTCAAGTATTTCTTATATATATATATATCTTAACCACGCCCCCAACCACGCCCCCCGCCCCGACCACGCCCCCGCTCCGCCCCCACCCCCCACCTCCCGAAATCGGAGGTCTCAAGGTTGGCAAGTATGACAATAAGTTTTGATGTATTAATCAGGAGGTATATTGGTAGTGATTCTACATTTTCTACTCAGGCTCCTTTTAAAGTTCCTAACATACTTGGGAAGCACTTGGCCCCCATGACTGATTCATCATCCAACTCCTGTATAATTGAATATTCGCCCTCACACTTCAAAACGATGACGAGAGACCGTTGAAGTACAGCGACAGTGTCTGACAGATGCAGCCGCTGTTAAAGTGCTGTGAAACTGCGCACCTTCAAAATGCCAGCGGGGGATTAGAAATCCAAGTCGTATTGTTTTTAAGACCCAGACTCGCCGGTGCTGTCACCAACGTGAATTCTAACATTACTATTTCCCTTACTGTGGGGAAATGGGTTATTGTTGCAGTTATGATTGTTTGCATCTATTTAATTGGAGAAACAGAACAGCACAATAACCATCACAATATTTGGTTGAGGACTGCAACTAATGACTATTTTTGATAGTCGACACATCGCGTAATGAAGTATACTCATATTAAATATGTTAAACAGTGGGCTGTGTTGGTTGGCTTGTCGGGTGTGGGCCTGGGCTGCCCTGCCGCACCGCCCTTCACGCCCGGTGTCGTGCCGTCTTCTGGGGCAGGCTTGTCGGGTGTTGTCCCTGGGTGGCGGGGGTGCGCGGCCGGACCTGTGTGGCTTGGGGGAGGTGATCGGCTGGTTCTCAGTGGGCAATGTGTGCCGGGGCTTGATCGTGGTCTCGCCGGCCTGTGTATGGATTTGTTAGTGTGTGTGCGTGTGTGTGTGTGTGTGTGTGTGTGTGTGTGTGTGTGCGTGTGTGTGTGTTTGGATGGATGTAGGTATGGAAATGCGTGTATGTATGTATATGTGTGTGCATGTATGGGTATCTATGTGTGAGTTTATATATTTGTATATGTATATACAGTATATATATATATATATATATATATATGTATAAATATATATATATATATATATATATATATATATATATATATATATATATATATATATATATATACATATATATATATGTATGTGTGTAGGTCCTGATTAGTCCTGGGTTCGATCCTGCGCTCGGGATCTTTCTTTCTTTAGTTTATTTCGAACATGAACACACTTACATCATAATACATCACACAATTTCATATCATTTCATTTTACATCATGCCCGAAAAGGAGTAGGAAGAAGCAAAGCTTATTTAATCCTACCCCTTTCCCACTTCAAGCGTTTACAAATATATAGAATCATTTACTGACCTTTTTATATAATAAAATAACATCTATGAATTAGTATACAACAGTTTTGTAATATGTAATTAATTAATTAATTCAGTCATTATTAACATACTGAGATGAAGAATATCTTATTTTCAATAAGGAAAGTATTTCTCATAATTCTTCTTTTTTGTACTCTGTAAGCACTATTATTTTGAACAACCTCTTAAACTGGATCATATCAGTACAATTTTTAACTTCTTTACTTAATCCATTCCATAATTTAATTCCACATACTGATATGCTAAAAGTTTTAAGTGTTGTACGTGCATATAAATGTTTTAAATTATTTTTTCCTCTAAGGTTATATTTCTCCTCTTTAGTTGAGAAGAATTGTTGTACATTCTTTGGTAGCAGGTTATAGTTTGCTTTGTACATCATTTTAGCTGTTTGCAATTTTACCAAATCACCAAACTTTAATATTTCTGACTTAATAAATAAAGGGTTTGTGTGTTCTCTATATCCAACATTATGTATCATTCTAACTGATCTTTTTTGTAACACGGTTAGCGAATGTAGCGCACATTTGTAGTTATTTCCCCATATTTCTGCACAATAACTCAGATATGGTAACACTAGCTAGCAGTAGAGAATATGTAGTGATTTTTGGCCCAGGACATATTTTGCTTTATTCATTATTGAAATGTTTTTTGCCACCTTATGTTGTATGTTTTGTATATGAGATTTCCAGTTCATTTGATCATCTATTAATACTCCCAAAAATCTAGTTTATTTTACCCTTTCTATGTCTACTTCGTCTATTTGTATTTGTGTATGATGCTCTTTTCTACTATTACCAAATAGCATTATTTTAGTTTTACTGAGATTCAAAGATAGTCTGTTTTTTGTCAAACCATCTTTTTAATTTGTTCATTTCTTCTGTTATTATTTGTATTATCTTCTGTGTGCTCTCTCCTGAACAGAAAGCAGTTGTGTCGTCTGCAAATAAAACCAACTTTAAGTCCTTCGTAACCTTACAAATGTTGTTTATATAAAGATTGAACAATCTTGGTCCCAGTATTGACCCCTGGGGTACACCACAGGATATATCTAGCCGTGTTGACATATTTTCACCCATCTTTACATATTGCTTCCTGTTGGTTAAATAACTTCTTACCCAATTCAATACCAAACCTCTGATGCCATATCGTTCTAATTTTCGTATGAAAATATCATGATTAATTGTGTCAAATGCTTTTGTTAAGTCCATGAATACTGCGGCCGCACATTCTTTACCATCTATTGCATTGGTAATTTCCTCTGTTATTTTGGTTAGTGCTATTGATGTTGAGATATTTGCTCGGAATCCATATTGGTTCTCCACAAGCGTCCCACTTTTGTTAATAAATAATTCTAATCGACTATTGAATAATTTTTCCAAGATTTTGGAGAATTGTGGAAGTAATGAAACTGGTCTGTAGTGGTGGGTGTACGTCTCCATTCTTATAAATTGGTACGACTTTTGCAATTTTCATTATATCAGGGAATTTACCGGTTAAAAATGATACATTGGTGATATATGTCAGAGGTTCTGAAATGTCTTGTATAACCTTTTTTATCGTTACCATATCTATTCCATGACAGTCGGTTGAGGTCTTGGATTTACAATTTTTTACAATTTTGATTATTTCTTCTTTTGTTACACTTTTAAGAAACATGGAATTGGGATTTCTGTCTATGAGCTCACTCAAGGCCTCAACTGACCCATCATCTGCATTTGGAATTCTTTGATCCAGATTTTTTCCGATATTAACAAAATAATCATTGAAACGTTCAGCTATTTGGTTCATATTGTCATTTTTTGTATTTCCATCTAGAAAGTACTGGGGGTAATCTTTCTTAGCACCATTTTTAATGATGCTATTTAGGATGCCCCATGTTGCTCTCATGTTGTTTTTGTTCTTGTTTAATAATTGACTGTAGTATTCCTTCTTACATGTTCGTAGTATACCAATTAGTTTGTTTTTATATTTCTTATACTTATTTTCTGCCTCTATAGATCTCTGTGTTATAAATATTCGATACAATGTGCTTTTTTTGTGACAAGCATTTTTCAGTCCTTTTGTCATCCATGGTTGGTTGTTTTTCTTTTGCTTCTTACTACGTTCTTTCCATGGGCAATGTTTATCATAGAGTGTAAGAAAGGTGTTAACAAAATTCCCATATGCATCATCTACATCATTTTCATTATATATGTTGTCCCAAATTTGTTTCCTCAGATCCTTCCTGAAGGAAATCATTCCTTCCTCTGTGCATAGTCTTTGAAATGTCTTTTTCTCAATATTCTTCTTCCTGTAGTTCCCATCATAAATAGTAAAGACTGGCAGATGGTCGCTGATGTCGGTTG
The DNA here is from genome assembly GCF_033978685.3 of Nerophis lumbriciformis. Taxonomy (NCBI): domain Eukaryota; kingdom Metazoa; phylum Chordata; class Actinopteri; order Syngnathiformes; family Syngnathidae; genus Nerophis; species Nerophis lumbriciformis. The sequence goes on from NC_084563.2 coordinate 42,370,985, forward strand.
TTAACAATCCACTTGTTGTATTATTTTCAAAGACATTAGTGAAGATATTGTCAATAAGTGTAGCACTGTGACTTGCAATTCTGGTTGGCCTTGTGATTTGGGGATACAAACTCATACTATACATTGTATCTGTGAAATCATTAATGGACTTTTGCTTGTTGGGGTTCAAGAGATCAATGTTGAAGTCTCCACATAAAAAAAGTACTTTTTGACTGATTTCTTTCTGTATGGAGTTTGCATGTTCTCCCCGTGACTGTGACTTCCCCCCACCTCCAAAGACATGCACCTGGGGATAGGTTGAAAGGCAACACTAAATTGGCCCTAGTGTGTGAATTTGAGTGTGAATGTTGTCTGTCTATCTGTGTTGGCCCTGTGATGAGGTGGCGACTTGTCCATGGGTGTACACCGCCTTCCGCCCGAATGCAGCTGAGATAGGCTCCAGCGCCCCCCGCGACCCCAAAAGGGAATAAGCGGTAGAAAATGGATGGATATATATATGCATATATATTATATATGGTATATATATATATATATATATATATATATATATATATATATATATATATATATATATATATATATATATATATCAGTGACGTGCAGTCACTAGATAATGGAAAGAAAAAAAATGTAAAAAGAAAACAAATTCATTAAATTGTTATATGTATTCAGTGATTATACTATAAAGTTATTTTCCATTTAACTTCACCAGTTTTAGATTATTTTTATTCAAAATCGCTGAATTTTCACATTTTGAGCTACTGAGGTAGCTTCTACTGCTACCTCAGTAGAAGCATTTAAGTCCCATCTTAAAACTCATTTGTATACTCTAGCCTTTAAATAGCCCCCCTGTTAGACCAGTTGATCTGCCGTTTCTTTTCTTTTCTCCTCTGCTCCCCTTTTCCTTGAGGGGGGGGGGGGCACAGGTCCGGTGGCCATGGATGAAGTGCTGGCTGTCCAGAGTCGGGACCCGGGGTGGACCGCTCGCCTGTGCATCGGCTGGGAACATCTCTGCGCTGCTGACCCGTCTCCGCTCGGGATGGTGTCCTGCTGGCCCCACTATGGACTGGACTCTTACTATTATGTTGGATCCACTATGGACTGGACTCTCACAATATTATGTCAGACCCACTCGACATCCATTGCTTTCGGTCTCCCCTAGAGGGGGGGGGGTTACCCACATATGCGGTCCTCTCCAAGGTTTCTCATAGTCATTCACATCGACGTCCCACTGGGGTGAGTTTTTCCTTGCCCTTATGTGGGCTTTGTACTGAGGATGTCGTTGTGGCTTGTGCAGCCCTTTGAGACACTTGTGATTTAGGGCTATATAAATAAAGATTGATTGATTGATTGATTGATTTGCCGTTCAAATACTGAGAAGAGACGGTGCGGTGATCAGCAGCCAGTTGAGGCACGTCACTCAGTTGTGCCTCAACATGGATTGCGGACTCGGCTAACTGCTGGCCTGCTGTGCAGTGAGACCGTATTGCTATATGAATTATATTATACATTTCCATAGTTTAGTTAGCTGAGGTATATAATGTACAGTGTATTTTGTCAACAACTGTATGTGTGTAAAGTATTTCTTGTGCTGAGCAATCATAAAACTGCTGCGAAGACGCACTGTGTGAGGCTCGCAGTAATCCCGCCTCCTGGTGCCGGTTAATGCACCCCCGCACAGAATGCACCCCCTGACGGGAGCGCCACAACAACCAAAGCCCACACCCAAACCCTCCACGTGCAAGACCGAATCCACCCAAAAAAAGTCACTTAACAAGAAGCCAAAAAGTGCAATAACAACAATGCTCGCGCCGGAGGAGCCGTGAACGACAGCAGGGACACAACATTAGGTACACCTGCAGACTGCAGCACAGATTTCATATTTAATTCATTCACAACTCCTCCAACACGAACGCCACTGTTCCCGCACTTATAAGTAAAGGTAAGACCATAATAACGTTTTTTTTATTAAATGTGCTTTTTTGTGTGCTAGTTTGTATGTGTAAATTTAAAGTTAAGTTAAAGTACCAATGATTGTCACACACACACTAGGTGTGGTGAAATGTGTCCTCTGCATTTGACCCATCCTCTTCTTCACCCCCTGGGAGGTGAGGGGAGCAGTAGGCAGCAGCGGCGCCGCGCCCGGGAATCATTTTTGGTGATTTAACCCCCAATTCCAACCTTTGATGCTGAGTGCCAAGCAGGGAAGAATGCTGGTATGAGCTTTTAAACATAACCCGTTAACTGCTGCCAATCAAATGGTGAATAAGATACTCTTTAGGGTTCATATGTTTGTAAATCTGACTGTGATGAAGTCAGTGCATCAACCTCACCGCACGTCACTGATATATATATATATATATATATATATATGTATATATATATATATATATATATATATATATATATATATATATATATATATATATACATACATATATATATATTGTCATTGTACATTGTACAACAAAATTGTAAGCAAAAACAAATTTAGTGCAAAATCATAATAACACACACATATATATATATATATATATATATATATATATATATATATATATATATATATATATATATATATATATTTTTTTTTTTTTTTTTTTTTTTTTTGGGGGTACGCTCTGGATCTGCTTGTCAGGCGGGGTCGGCGCCTCAGGTATTCTGCATCCGGGCTGAGTATCTGGAGCTCCTGGGTCCCACCGTCCATCCCTTCCACGGGCCAATCTTTATTGGTTGCCTGCTGGGTCTAATCCCCGCATCTATTGTGGTAGCTTGGTGCTGCAAGGTATTCCGAGGTGCTGCAAGTCGGCCAGCTGCTGGGGTAGTGACCTTGTGTGTCAGCGTGTCTGTGATCTTCTTAATTCTTTTTTTTTTATACATTTTTTTTTTTTTTAATTTTTTTATATTTTATTATTGTTATTTTAATTTTTAATTTTCCCCTCCCTCAGGGGGATGATTCGACAGGGCGGCTGCTACGTCTCCATCGTTGAGGTCCCTGCGGTGCCACACTTGCTGTTTGTGAGTTGGGCTCTTTGGGTGGCTGGAGCCGTACTCTGGCTCCAGCACACACTGAGAGTCAAATATATTGTACATAGAAATACACATATATACTCACATACACACAGTTATTCATGCATACATACATACTGTACATACATACATACATACATACATACGTACCTACGCTCCCACATACATACACAAATACAGTACATACCTACACACATTCACTGTACAAACATACATGTACACATACATGTACATATACATTCACTGTACAAACATACATGTACACATACATGTACATATACATTCACTGTACAACATACATGTACACATACATGTACATATACATTCACTGTACAAACATACATGTACATATAGATTCACTGTACAAACGTACTGCACATATACACATACTGTACATATACATTCACTGTACAAACATACATGTACATATACATTCACTGTACAAACATACATGTACATATAGATTCACTGTACAAACGCACTGTACATATACACATACTGTACATATACATTCACTGCACAAACATACATGTACATATACATTCACTGTACAAACACAGATACACAATTTGTACATGTACAAGTACATATACATACATACACTCATGCATATAATCACGTTTCATCAAACATATGTTAACGTTGTTGCCCTAGGGCAGGGGTCGGCAACCCAAAATGTTGAAAGGATGGACCAAAAATACAAAAACTTATCTGCTTGGAGCCGCAAAAAATTAAAAGCCATATTACATACAGATAGTGTCTCATGAGATATAAATTGAATTAAGAGGACTTAAAGGAAACTAAATTAGCTCAAATATAGCTACAAATGAGGCATAATGATGCAATATGTACATATAGCTAGCCTAAATAGCATGTTAGCATCGATTAGCTTGCAGTCATGCAGTGACCAAATATATCTGATTAGCACTCCACACAAGTCAGTAACACCAACAAAATGTACCTTTGTGCATTCACGCACAACGTTAAAAGTTTGGTGGACAGAATGAGACAGAAAAAGAAGTGGCATAAAACACGTCCTAGAAAGTCGGAGAAAGTTATATATGTAAACTAACTATGGTGAGTTCAAGGACCGCCAAAATGAGTAGGACAAAACGGCACTCGCCAAATACTCGAATCAGTGAAGCCTGTTTAATATAAACACTGTGCTTTATAACAATTAGGGAGGCTTGTGTCATGTTTGTCCTACAGAAACCATATTAAAACAAAACTTTTTTTTTTTTACCCGTCATCTTTTTCCATTTTTCATACATTTTTAAAAAAGCTCCAGAGAGCCACTAGGGCGGCGCTAAAGAGACGCATGCGGCTCTAGAGCCGCGGGTTGCCGACCCCCGCCCTAGGGTAAACTGGGTAACACATGGCACACTGACAAAGCTTAACCTATTGTTACTATAACAATCTACAAGGTTAATATAGCTGGCTTCTCTTTCTTCCTCTCCATGTATCTGCTTTCTTTTGTATTTCAAATTATCATTACATATATGTATTGTTGCATTTGAACAACTGTGTTGTTGACAGTAGAGGTAAATTATTGTTTTTATTCATTATCAATAGTGCTATTTCTATTGGTTTTTGTATTGCTCCATTTGTAGTGTAATAATGTTCATTGTCATTTCTGTATTATTATTTATTTCACTTCTTTGCTATCACTTTTACTATCATGTTTGTACTTATCATATTTGCTGATGTTGTTCTGTTGTTGTTGTTGTTGTTATTGTTATTGCTGTGTTTGCTGTTGTTGTTTTTGTCTCGCTGTCTTATCCCTTATCTTGTCCTCGCAATTCCCCCCTCTGTCTTCCTTTTTTTTTTTCTCTTTCTATCTAGCCCGGCTGCACCAAATGATAATATAAATACATTTAATAAAGTCAAATACAAATAAGGCAACAAGAGAAGTATCCCACACTTCTCTTTTGAAAAGTAAATTTGTACAGCCTATATGGGCATCTATATAAACTAAATGATTTGCCTGAGTAGCTGGACAGGACAAAAAAAAATTTAAATACAAAAAATAAAAATGTAAGAAGTATACACAGTGGCTATAATTTAGCCATTGAATTTTAAATTCAGCTTGAAAAATTGTTTAGGTACGTGACAATAAAATGACTATGTGACGATCTGTCACTTCACTTCTGGTTGTGTTTCCTTGGTTGGTGTTTGTTTCCTGTCGGCGCTCGTTTCCCTCACCAGTCCCTGATTGGCAGCCTGGCACACCTGGTTGCATTTGCCAATTAGGCTGCTATTTCTGCCTGCCTCGCAAGTTTGTCAGGGCTCGATGATTAATTATGTCAAGGACCCCAATAATAGGAATTAAATTGAATGAAGAATTTCACATCTCAAATAAAGTTAAAAGTTAAAGTACCAATGATTGTAACACACAGACTAGGTGTGGTGAAATTTGTCCTCTGCATTTGACCCTTGTTCACCCCCTGGGAGGTAGCAGAGGTGCCACGACCGGGCATAATTTTTGATGATTTAACCCCCAATTCCAACCCTTGATGCTGAGTGCCAAGCAGGGAGGTAATGGGTCCCATTTGTATAGTTTTTGGTATGACTCGGCCGGAGTTTGAACTCACAACCTACCGATCTAGGGCGGACACTCTAACCCAGACCTGGGCAAATTAAGGCCCGGGGGCCACATGTGGCCCGTTGAGCTTTTCAATCTGGCCCGCCCGACATTCCCAAATATTTTTTTTAGATCTTTAAAGGGGAACATTATCACAATTTCAGAAGGGTTAAAACCATTAAAAATCAGTTCCCAGTGGCTTATTTTATTTTTCAAAGTTTTTTTCAAAATTTTACCCATCACGCAATATCCCTAAAAAAAGCTTCAAAGTGCCTGATTTTAACCATCGTTATATACACCCGTCCATTTTCCTGTGACGTCACATAGTGATGCCAACACAAACAAACATGGCGGATAGAACAGCAAGCTATAGCGACATTAGCTCGGATTCAGACTCGGATTTCAGCGGCTTAAGCGATTCAACAGATTACGCATGTATTGAAACGGATGGTTGTAGTGTGGAGGCAGGTAGCGAAAACGAAATTGAAGAAGAAACTGAAGCTATTGAGCCATATCGGTTTGAACCGTATGCAAACGACACGACAGCCAGCGACACGGGAGAAAGCGAGGACGAATTCCGCGGTCGCCTTCTACCCAACGATTGGTATGTGTTTGTTTGGCATTAAAGGAAACCAACAACTATGAACTAGGTTTACAGCATATGAAATACATTTGGCAACAACATGCACTTTGAGAGTGCAGACAGCCCATTTCAGGCGCGCTAAGAACATATATTTTTCCACGATTTCAGCACTCAGGTTAACCATACCTAAATAGACACAAAATACTGCATTACACAAGACTACCCGAATGTACTCGAATGATTGAAAAAAATAAATGTTTTTAAGCTTTATTATTGGTAAACACAGTTTATGTATAATCATTTACGTAAAACCGCGAGTAATGAATAAAGTTTTCATCAATTAATATATTCTGTAGACATACCCTCATCCGCTCTCTTTTCCTGAAAGCTGATCCGTCCAGTTTTGGAGTTGATGTCAGCAGGCCAGGGAAGCTAGGGTCGATATTCTTCTCTTGATCATCTTCAGTGGCATAAGGGACGGTAGAAGCGGTGTGAGCCAAGACATCCAGGGGGTTTAGCTCGCTCGTCTGCGGGAACAAACCGCCGCCATTGCTTGCCGTGCTACCGAGGTCCTTTGTCCCTGAATAGCTCACACACTCCGGCAGATTCGATGGGGGTCTGGCGGCAGATTTCTTTGACTTTATCGTTGGAAATGCATCTGCTTTGAGTGTCGCAGGATATCCACACATTCTTGCCATCTCTGTCGTAGCATAGCTTTCGTCGGTAAAGTGTGCGGAACAAACGACTGACCAGTTTGTCGGCTTTCCCCACACCCTCGTATTTTGAACAAATTTCGTCCAATTTCTTGCCATTTTCGCATCTTTGGGCCACTGGTGCAACTTGAATCCGTCCCTGTTCGTGTTGTTACACCCTCCGACACCACACCGACGAAAGTGAGAAAATGCCGGATTGCTTCCCGATGTGACGTCACAACGTCATCGCTCCGAGAGCGAATAATAGAAAGGCGTTTAATTCGCCAAAATTCACCCATTTAGAGTTCGGAAATCGGTTAAAAAAATATATGGTCTTTTTTCTGCAACATCAAGGTATATATTGACGCTTACATAGTTCTGTGGTAATAATATACCAGTTACTATGGTAATCTAATTAGTTACCATGGTAATCTAATTAGTTACTGTGGTAATGTACGTCACAGCAGCTCAGACGAGGCACCAAGCAGTGTGGGCGGGAAGCGTTTCCACAGACGCGGAAGGAGATTTTCACAACAAAGTTCTAAAGCTTAGTGATATATAGAATAGAATAGAATAGAAAGTACTTTATTGATCACTGGGGGAAAATTCAGCAAATACCAGATATATCAGATTGTAGGTGGCTTTATTTTGTACCCTTCGCGTTCGTATTTCACTGTTTGTTGCATTTTGTTGCGTTTCACTTGATTGTAAAATATGTCGATCGAAAGGGGGTGTGACATTCATATTTTGTCAATATTCAGTGTTTTATCGTTCATAGAAACATGTACAATTCCATTACGTTTTATAAGGCGGTCTGTCATAACGTTTTTAGCATTCAATCAGACATTATTGTGAGGTTTTGTATTAGTGTTTCTAAAAATAGATATATCGGCCCCCAGACACATTTTTGTCTATAAATGTGGCCCCCCACACAGCAGAAGACTCCTATGCGGATCCGCCTTCAAGTCGCCCAACCCGCGTAGCTGTCACATTCGTTTTGGCTCCGCCTAGAGGATCCGCTCCGCCTCCGAAAATTGTACGGTCAGACGGCGGATCCTGAGCGGACCCGTGTCTGATTCGCGTACGCGGACGCGGCAAACTAAACCGGCGCGCGCCGCCTACAGTATAGGCTCCGCCTACGTGGATACTGAGCCAACCAATGTCTGATCCGCAGACGTGGACGCGCGCCTATAAAGTGTACGCGCATGAGCCAAGCTCGGTCATTTCTGGAGTTTGCTGGAACACGAACGTAAGTAGATTTATTGATTTATTGCTACAGTCACAGTAAAGATCGGTCTTTGTGTTTCCATCATCATTTATGTATGATTGTAATGACGTTGTTTGATATTAGGACTAAGTAAAACTTTATATTCTGTAAAAAAAAGGCTATTTTATTTTAAAAGGAATAGCAATTTCGGCAGAATATGTTATAACATATTCTGCCGAAATTGCTATGGCCCTTAAGTAAAGTTAAGTTAAGTAAAGTTTCTTTGCTGTGTATTTTCTTGATGTGACGCAGCTGTAAGTCACGTTACATTGTCTCTCGATCCTTTTATTTGTTTACAAACTTTTTGGTTGTCGCTCTTAAAGTATTCTATAAGAATGCACACTGTCTGTGACTTGTTGATAAACATGTGGGTTAAATTATTGGATTATGGTTGTTAAATTGTTGTAAAAACCTCACTTTTATATGCTAAATGCTGCCGATAGCATTAAGCTAACCACGTGGATTAGTTAAATGCTATGCTACCGCTAGTTTAATGCTAGCGGTAGCATAGAATTAAACTAATCCATGTGGTTAGCTTAATGCTATGCTGTTTTTACGGTGTTTCCTGGTCTCGTGAGTTTTTTGCACGGGCCAAAAACTCTGTCTGTGTGGACATCTTAATTGTGTGCTGCTGCATGTGGTATTTTACATTGGTGTCCAAAGTGCGGCCCGGGGGCCATTTGCGGCCCGCAGGTTATTTTTTAACGGCCCATGCTAAAATACGATTAAACAAATTAAAAACATAAAAGTTGATATGAAAGACAAAACAGGTGAATTGTAACAAGCAAATGTTGCAATGTTTACTCTATAACACAAAGCTGCCATGCAGGCTGTTTCTTTCTTGAATAAATAATGAATCAAAATCAATGTTATTATGAATTATTGACCTATCCAAGGCTCCAATTACGTCACATTAAATATTGCACTTTGAGATTTTTTTGGGGGGTAAATGTTGCATATTTTGTGTTTGCCATATAAAAAATTTAGCTGTTTTTTTTTTTTTTTTTTTTTAAAAGGGCCTAAAACGAACAAACAAAAAACATAAACAACAATAAAACTTATAATTGACAGATAGATCTGAAGTTGATCTCGAGATTATTGTGTTAAAAGTAAACAGTAAAAAAATTGTATAATTTATTTTTTAAGAGTCAAAATAATTGCCCAGGCCTGCTTTAACCACTGAGTAAATAAACACACAAATTCACACACACACACACACACACACACACACACACACACACACACACACACACACACACACACACACACACACACACACACGCACACAGGGAATAAAATCAGTCCAAATATTCTGACCTTTGGATGAGGGTTTAATTCTGGGAAAATGTCCCGAACGATATCTTCAATGTGAGGCCCTCATAAGTTTAGCATGAAAAGGCAAAGCTACCTTTTTATCTGAGCTATGCACTTCTCATTCTATTAGGAAAAACCCCGTATGGCTCAAGGTTACACTCGATCACCAGGAGAAGTCATTTCTGCGAGACAGGGAGACAAATCCAAAGAGCCTAGTCCCTATTCCCAACATCTAATCTGATATATATATTGGATTTTGTAACAATCAGACGAAATAGGTACTGTCACACAATGTATGTTTTTTTTTCAGATTTTCCCTCCATGCACAATTGGTTGTTCAGGACAAACTGCATCACACAAAAAACCCTACAAAAAATGTACCACTTTTTTTTTTTTATTCTAGGAGAAGCTGAGCTTTCTTTGCAGTCTTCAGGCGAACACCATTGATCTGGACCCTTTTAAAAACGGATTTTGAGACATTTGAAGACCTTTTTACAGTCATCACCCTATATTGCAAAAAGTATTTCTCCACCTGCCTTGACTCACATATGAACTTGAAGTGCCATCCCATTCCTAACCAGTGACGTGCGGTGAGGTTTATGGCTGGTGAGGCACTGACTTCATCACAGTCAGATTTACAAACATATGAACCCTAAAGAGTATCTTATTCACCATTTGATTGGCAGCAGTAAACGGGTTATGTTTAAAAGCTCATACCAGCATTCTTCCCTGCTTGGTACTCAGCATCAAGGGTTGGAATTGGGGGTTAAATCACCAAAAATGATTCCCAGGCGTGGCGCCGCTGCTGCCCACTGCTCCCCTCACCTCCCAGGGGGCGATCAAGGGGATGGGTCAAATGCAGACGACAAATTTCACTACACCTAGTGTGTGTGTGACAATCATTGGTACTTTAACTTAACTTTAACTTTACACATACAAACTGTAGCACACAAAAAAGCACATTTAATTAAAAAAAACGTTATTATGATCTTACCTTTACTTAGAAATTAAGTCCATGCGCCACAACTAAAGCCCTCACTTAAACTTTCCACGTGCAAGATTGAATCTATTTAAAAAAGTGTAACCGAGGGTTTATAAATGTCGCCTATACTGTATGAAACTACAAAATAACAAACACGGAGGCTCCAGTTTACACGAGGACCACTTTATTTACTTTCTTTCAAAGACCTCCGCAACGTGACATCACTTCCACTCTTAGCGCCTTCAAAATAAGAGCTCAAGGCATATACTGTATAACAGCGCATAACAGGAACTTAACATCACAAAGAGGAAAGCCCATGAAAATAGGTTACAAAAGGTATTTAATAAGAAGCCAAAAAGTGCAAAAACAATAATGTTCGTGTTGGAGGAGTTGTGAATTAGATACACCTGCAGTCTGCAGGTGTACCTAATGTTGTGTCCCTGCAGTCATTCACAACTCCTCCAACACGAACATTATTGTTTTTGCACTTTTTGGCTTCTTATGAAATAATTTTTAAAAATAGATTCAATCTTGCACGTGGAAAGTTTAAGTGTGGGCTTTAGTTCATATAACAATTCTACGGCGGGGGTGCAGGAGGCGAGCCTCAGCCAGTGCATCTTTTGCAGCCGTTTTATGATCGCTCAGCACAAGAAATACGTTACACACCTCAGCTAACTAAACTATGGAAATGTATAATATAGTTCATATAGCAATACAGTCTCACTGCACAGCAGGCCAGCAGTTAGCCGAGTCCGGAATCCATGTTGAGGCACTGAGTGACGTGCCTCAACTGGCTGCTGTTCACCGCACCGTCTCTTCTCAGTATTTGAACGGCAAATGTGAAAATTCAGCGATTTTGAATAAAAATAATCTAAAACTGGTGAAGTTAAATGGAAAATAACTTTATAGTATAATCACTGGATACATATAACAATTTAATTGTTTTTTTTTCTTTTTACATTTTTTTTCTTTCCATGATGGCAGGTGAGGCCCCGCCTCACCTGCACGTCACTGTTCCTAACCCATAGGGTTCAATATGATGTCAGTCCACCTTTTGCAGCTATTACAGCTTCAACTCTTCTGGGAAGGCTGTCCACAAAGTTGCGGAGTGTGTTTATAGGATTGTTCCACCATTCTTCTAAAAGTGCATTGGTGACGTCACACACTGATGTTGGTCGAGAAGGCCTGGCTCTTAGTCTCCTTTCTAATTCATCCTAAAAGTGTTCTATCGGGTTCAGGTCAGGACTCTGTGCAGGCCAGTCAAGTTCATCCACACCCGACTCTGTCGTCCATGTCTTTATGGACCTTGCTTTGTGCACTGGTGCACAGTCATGTTTGAAGACGAAGGGGCCCGCTCCAAACTGTTCCCACAAGGTTGGGAGCATGGATTTGTCCAAAATGTTTTGGTATCCTGGAGCATTCAAAGTTCCTTTCACTGGAACTAGGGGGCCAACTCCTGAAAAACAACCCCACACTATAATTCCTCCTCCACCAAATTTCACATTCGGCACAATGCAGTCCGAAATGTAGTGTTCTACTAGAAACATCCAAACACAGACTCGTCCATCAAATTTCCTGATGGAAAAAGGTGATTCATCACTCCAGAGAACGCGTCTCCACTGCTCTAGAGTACAGTGGTGATTTGCTTTACACCACTGCATCCGACACTTTGCATTGGACTTGGTGATGTATGGCTTAGATGCAGCTGCTCGGCCATGGAAACCCATTCCATGAAGCTCTCTGCGTACTGTATGTGGGCTAATTGGAAGGTCACATGAAGTGGGACTAGTTGGGAGTATATCCAATCACAGCTCTTTAACGGCTTACTTTGAAATAGGGATGGGGGTTGGTTACGAATGACTGCCAATCCAATGCTTTTCCTCTTCAGAAGAGGAAGTCAGTGGTCCCCGCCAAAAACCAAAACAAAACGCGTGTTTTTAGCATGTTCCACATCGTATTATGTGTACAACTGGGATAAAGTAAAGAGGATTTTTACTGCTATGATGCCATCAGCTGGAGTCATCGATCGTGACATCACAACAGTTACATCTATTATTCCCGCCATGTGAGCGCACATTGATCACTAAACCTTCACTGCTGGGGCTTCGTCTGTCCACAAGTCATTACTACATGTGAGACAAACACCTTATTTTTGTGGTTACTCTCAGAATATGTGCTGTTTATAAGCTACTTATCTTAATAACAGCTTTTTGTCTGTGCACATAATAAATACTAATCAAGTGTTTGGATGCATTCAAGAAATCAATGTATTCTTGGGTGCCAAAAAGTGATTCAATATACCATAGGGCACACCGGATTATAAGGCGCACTGCCAAAGAATGGTCTAGTTTTGATCTTTTTTTCATATATAAGGCGCACCAGATTATAGGACGCTTTAAAGGAGTCGTATTATTTTATTTATTTTTTTAATTGAAAACACTTCCTTGTGGTCTACATAACATGTAATGGTGGTTCTTTGGTCAAAATGTTGCATAGATTATGTTTTACAGATCATCGTTTTGTGGGCGGTCATATTTACGGCAGCATCTTCTCTCCGTCATCTTTGTTGTAGCGGTGTAGCGTGCAAGGACGGGAGTGGAAGGAGTGTCAAAAGATGGAACTAACTGTTTTAATGACATTCAGATTTTACTTAAAGGCCGACTGAAACCCACTACTACCGACCACACAGTCTGATAGTTTATATATCAATGATGACATCTTAACATTGCAACACATGCCAATACGGCCGGGCTAGCTTACTAACGTGCAATTTTAAATTTTGCGCAAACTATCCTGCTGAAAACGTCTCGGTATGATGACGTCACGGATTTTAGAGGACATTTTGGGACAGCATGGTGGCCAGCTATTAAGTCGTCTGTTTTCATCGCAAAATTCCACAGTATTGTGGACATCTGTGTTGGTGAATCTTTTGCAATTTGTTCAATGAACAATAGAGACAGCAAAGAAGAAAGCTGTAGGTGGGGAGCGATGTATTGCGGCCGGCTGCAGCAACACAAACACGGCCGGTGTTTCATTGTTTACATTCCCGGAAGATGACAGTCAAGCTTAAACATTGGCCTGTGGAGAACTGGGAAAACAGAGACTCTTACCAGGAGGACTTTGAGTTGGATGCGCAGACGCGGTACTGTGAGTACACATGCAGCTGTGGCTTCCAAACATTTGATCGCTTGCCCGTACGTGTGTGCCGCTATGTGCATGTCATGTACGTAACTTTGGGGACTTTGGGGAAATATATGTGCTGTATGAACTTTGGGGAGGTGAACGTTACTTTGGGCTGTGGGATTGAGTGTGTTGTGCAGGTGTTTGAGTTGTATTGGCGGGTTATATGGACGGGAGGGGGGAGGTGTTTGTTATGCGGGATTCATTTGTGGCATATTAAATATAAGCCTGGTTGTGTTGTGGCTAATAGAGTATATATATGTCTTGTGTTTATTTACTGTTTTAGTCATTCCCAGCTGAATATCAGGTCCCACCCGCCTCTCACAGCATCTTCCCTATCTGAATCGCTCCCACTGCCCTCTAGTCCTTCATTCTCACTTTCTTCATCCACAAATCTTTCATCCTCGCTCAAATTAATGGGGAAATCGTCGCTTTCTCGGTCCGAATAGCTCTAGCTGCTGGTGGCCATGATTGTAAACAATGTGCGGATGTGAGGAGCTCCACAACCTGTGACGTAACGCGCATATCGTCTGCTACTTCCGGTACAGGCAAGGCTTTTTTATCAGCGACCAAAAATTGCAAACTTTATCGTCGATGTTATCTACTAAATCCTTTCAGCAAAAATACGGCAATATCGCAAAATGATCAAGTATGACACATAGAATGGACCTACAATCCGCGTTTAAATAAGAAAATCGCATTTCAGTAGGCCTTTAAATCAATAACTGAGCAGCATCTCCTCATCCGTGGCTCACTAATGCAACAACAATGCCGGAAATGTGTCCCGTATAAAAACCGTCCGACCGGAACTCTCTAATAACTAAAGTTCCTTGGGTGAATAATATAAACTCACTACACCGGTATGTTTTAGCGCTTTCATGGCAAGTTTACTGACAGATATAAATAAGAACTTTACGTTACTTTATATTAGAAATGTCAACAATAAAGAATGAATATCCCATAACAAGAAGATAGAGAAAAAGAAGAAGTTTATTGACTACAGCGTCAACACGAACTACAAAGGCGGAAGCGTGCAATTTTTCAGGACTTATGCAGATTCCAAATACAGATCAGCAGGTACCAGATGGTAAGAAAAGTTGCTTTTGCATAATATTGCGAACAAAACCGGCAGATAATGTCTCACCTTATACACACACACCATAATAATACTCGTATGTTGAAGCACAGTACAATCAATCAAGTTTTTCCTTGCCCTGATGTGGGATCTGAACCGAGGATGTCGTTGTGGCTTGTGCAGCCCTTTGAGACACTTGTGATTCAGGGCTATATAAATAAACGTTGATTGATTGATTGAAAGTCGTACTAAAACATGTTGATAGATTTTTGAGCACTGTGTGTAATGTTCTATATTTTCAAAGGAACATAGAAAATGTTGGTGTCGTTTACTTGAGTCATATTGCAGTCTACACGTATATCTTATGTCAGGACTTGGACTTGGTTTGTTTTCCCGAGATGCATAAGAATTGGACCGGACATGGCGTAAAGTTAAATACATGATTTAATAATAGACTATAAAAAGTATAAACAAAAGGCGCGCACAAGGCGGGGAACAAACTTGGCTAATAAAACAAAACTCGCACAAAGGCAGAACTATGGAAAAAAGGAACAAACAAAAGGCGCTCACAGCGGAGGTACAAAACAGTGGCTTGAATAAACAAAAAAACTTACATGGCAAGAAAAGAGCAGCATGAACTACGACCTGGACAGAGTAAACAGCATGAATGTGATGTCGCCAGGCCGACCAACAGAAAATTAAAAGCTTAAATAACATAGACATGATTAACAACAGGTGCGTGAGTGCAAATGAATCAGGTGTGTGACATGAGGACAGGTGAAAACTAATGGGTTGTCATAGAAACAAAACGGGGAGTGAAAAAACAGGAACTGACAAAATCCAAAAAAGCACATGGCCAAACAAAACATGATCACACAGACATGACATCGTATGTTCTACTGGTCACACTTATCATTTCACCATGTGCCAAATAAAATAACTTCGAGTTCGGTAAGCAAAACCAGAATCATTCCGTACAGTAGGCGCACTGTGGAGTTTTGACCAAAAAAAAAACTAAAATATTTTAAGTGCGCTTTATAGTCCGGAAGTTTCGGTACTAAAAGTAGCATTAACCCTGAATGCAGAATGGCTTATTTTTTTTCAGAATAAAAAACTGTGGAAATTGAAGAACAATTATGTTTTCTATTACAATGTAAACTATTATCGTATTTGCAGACAC
This sequence comes from Nerophis lumbriciformis, assembly GCF_033978685.3. Classification (NCBI taxonomy): domain Eukaryota; kingdom Metazoa; phylum Chordata; class Actinopteri; order Syngnathiformes; family Syngnathidae; genus Nerophis; species Nerophis lumbriciformis. The sequence goes on from NC_084563.2 coordinate 42,386,869, forward strand.
TTGAAATATTTCAGTGGTGTAAGTAAAAATAAAGTCCATGCAGCTTCAACAGCAAGTTGGATGTCTTCCTCCCCTTACCCTGTTTTTCACCTCTGGTGTATATTGGACAGTGTGTCTACTGTTCAGCTCCATTTAAACCATCAACCGCCGAAATGTCCAGCTTGTTAGCGGCTTCAAGCCAGCAAGCTCGCATCGGTGTAATGAGGAGGCAAGCGGGGAAGCAGCAGGCCCATGAGATTTGCTGGCCTAGCTTTAAAGGGCATCATAGTAGACGGACGGCTCTAATGCCAGTATGGAAGATACAGAGTTATAAACAGTCATACCAGTGATGCCCACTGCAAGGCATATTAAAGTTACTTATGATACATCATTTGACAATAAAAAAAAAAAAAGTTATGCATAGAAAAGGCTGGGGGGAGGGGTAGTGAAAATGATATGATTTATGTGTTTAGTGTCTGACAGACCTTAAAGGCCTACTGAAATGCGATTTTCTTATTTAAACGGGGATAGAAGGTGCATTCTATGTGTCATTTTCGCCATATTTTTGCTGAAAGGATTTAGTTGAGAACATCGACGATAAAGTTCGCAACTTTTGGTCGCTGATAAAAAAGCCTTGCCTGTACCAGAAGTAGCAGACGATATGCGCGTGACGTCACAGGTTGTGGAGCTCCTCACATCCGCACATTGTTTACAATCATGGCCACCAGCAGCGAGAGCGATTCGGATCGAGAAAGCGACGATTCCCCCATTAATTTGAGCGAGGATGAAAGATTTGTGGATGAGGAAAGTGAGAGTGAAGGACTAGAGGGCAGTGGGAGGGATTCAGATAGGGAAGATGCTGTGAGAGGCGGGTGGGACCTGATATTCAGCTGGGAATGACTAAAACAGTAAATAACAAGACATATATATACTTTATTAGCCACAACACAACCAGGCTTATATTTAATATGCCACAAATGAATCCCGCATAACAAACACCTCCCCCCTCCCGTCCATATAACCCGCCGATACAACTCAAACACCTGCACAACACACTCAATCCCACAGCCCAAAGTACCGTTCACCTCCCCAAAGTTCATACAGCACATATATTTCCCCAAAGTCCCCAAAGTTACGTACGTGACATGCACATAGCACGTACGGGAAAGCGATCAAATGTTTGGAAGCCGCAGCTGCATGCGTACTCACGGTACCGTGTCTGCGTATCCAACTCAAAGTCCTCCTGGTAAGAGTCTCTGTTGTCCCAGTTCTCCACAGGCCAATGGTAAAGCTTGACTGTCATCTTCCGGGAATGTAAACAATGAAACACCGGCTGTGTTCGTGTTGCTGCAGCCGCCTGCAATACACCGCTTCCTACCTACAGCTTTCTTCTTTGCTGTCTCCATTGTTCATTGAACAAATTGCAAAAGATTCACCAACACAGATATCCAGAATTCTGTGGAATTTTGCGATGAAAACAGACGACTTAATAGCTGGCCACCATGCTGTCGATTAAACGCCTTTCTATTATTCGCTCTCGGAGTGAGGACGTCACAATCCGCCATTTTCTCAAACACATTACAAACACCGAGTCAAATCAGCTCTGTTATTTTCCGTTTTTTCGACTGTTTTCCGTACCTTGGAGACATCATGCCTCGTCGGTGTGTTGTCGGAGGGTGTAACAACACGAACAGGGACGGATTCAAGTTGCACCAGTGGCCCAAAGATGCGAAAGTGGCAAGAAATTGGACGTTTGTTCCGCACACTTTACCGACGAAAGCTATGCTACGACAGAGATGGCAATAATGTGTGGATATCCTGCGACACTCAAAGCAGATGCATTTCCAACGATAAAGTCAAAGAAATCTGCGAGCGGATGAGGGTATGTCTACAGAATATATTAATTGATGAAAACTGGGCTGTCTGCACTCTCAAAGTGCATGTCGTTGCCAAATGTATTTCATATGCTGTAAACCTAGTTCATAGTTGTTAGTTTCCTTTAATGCCAAACAAACACATACCAATCGTTGGTTAGAAGGCGATCGCCAAATTCGTCCTCGCTTTCTCCCGTGTCGCTGGCTGTCGCGTCATTTTCGTCGGTTTCGCTTGCATACGGTTCAAACCGATATGGCTCAATAGCTTCAGTTTCTTCTTCAATTTCGTTTTCGCTACCTGCCTCCACACTACAACCATCCGTTTCAATACATGCGTAATCTGTTGAATAGTTTAAGCCGCTGAAATCCGAGTCTGAATCCGAGCTAATGTCGCTATACCTTGCTGTTCTATCCGCCATGTTTGTTTGTATTGGCATCTCTGTGTGACGTCACAGGAAAATGGACGGGTGTATATAACGATGGTTAAAATCAGGCACTTTGAAGCTTTTTTTAGGGATATTGCGTGATAGGTAAAATTTTGAAAAAAACTTCGAAAAATAAAATAAGCCACTGGGAACTGATTTTTAATGGTTTTAACCCTTCTGAAATTGTGATAATTTTCCCCTTTAACTTCACCAGTTTTAGATTATTTTTATTCAAAATCGCTGCATTTTCACATTTGCCGTTCAAATACTGAGAAGAGACTTGCGGTGAGTCACCAGCCAGTTGAGCCTCGCCATGGATTGCGCAATCACTCGGCTAACTGCTGGCCTGCTGTGCAGTGAGACCGTATTGCTATATGAATGATATTTTACATTTCCATAGTTTTGTTAGCTGAGGTATATAATGTACAGTGTATTTTGTCAACAACTGTATATATGTGTGTAACGTATTTCTTGTGCTGAGCAATCATAAAACTCCTGCGAAAATGCACTGGGTGAGGCTCGCAGTAATCCCGCCTCCTGGTAATAGAGGGCGGTAGTGATCCCAGATATCATTCTTGCAGCTACTCGGCTGCAGAAGAAGTGCCAACAAGCAGCAACAGTTAGCAGCGATCGTTTATTTCTTCCTCTCGCCTGAACTTTTAACATGGAGGATTACATATCTAAAATAAAATAGTTTTTGTTATGCCCGTTTGACTATTACTGACACCTTGTGGCGATGGGAAAATGCTGTGCGTCATCAGTTTGGGCACTTCCGGTTTACGATGTTAGTTCAGTTCATGAGACAATAAAATGTAGACAAGTTGTGTTACCTCTTACAAGCCTTGGAAAAGATAAGTCTGTAAGTAAACTGTTTAACTTGATTATGTGGCTCAATATGAAGGTGGAAAGTGGCTATATTTGATAATAAGATGTGTATTAAAAAAATATTTTTGTTCACTAATTTAATAGATGTTTCTGCCGGTCGTGTATTTCCACCATAGAAATAGTTTCAACACTCAGCAGTGTTTGTTTGATGGTGGTGTTGTGTATTTGTGTGGAGCTGATGTTGACATATTGTGTATTACATTTCAGTGTGTTGATTGAATCATATAGCTTATACATTGTCATTGTGTGTATTTCAGTTTTACAAAATTTTTAAAAAAAAAGTCCAGTGCAAGACAAAGCAAGATCAACAAGAATAAATAGCCTAAATGGATTCATCTGCTTTGGAACTTTATTAGAACGTCCTGGATTGGTTGTTAGCTGTCTGCCAAGCTGTAAAACCTTAACACATATAGTGAGGGCAGAACAGTTTTCTAAACTGGACTTTCAATCGAAGCAGGAGGTAATAATTAAAGGAAGATCTCCATCGAGACAGAGAGACTTTTAAAACTGAAGAAAGATAAGGAAAACTTCTATAAACAAGTTATTGATGCTTTTGTTTAGAAGGAGTGGCGCATGGACTTCATTTATAAGTAAAGGTAAGACCATAATAACGTTTTTTTTAATTAAATGTGCTTTTTTGTGTGCTACAGTTTGTATGTCATACTTGCCAACCTTGAGACCTCCAATTTCGGGAGGTGGGGGGTGGGGGTGGGTGCGGGGGGCGTGGTTTGGGCGGGGGCGTGTTTGGGGGCGTGGTTAAGAGGGGAGGAGTATATTTACAGCTAGAATTCAACAAGTCAAGTATTTCATATATATATATATATATATATATATATATATATATATATATATATATATATATATAGATAGATATATAGATATAGATATATATATATATATATATATCCCCGCGACCCCGAAGGGAATAAGCGGTAGAAAATGGATGGATGGATGGATGGATATATATATATATATATATATATATATATATATATATATATATATATATATATATATATATATATAAGAAATAATTGACTTTCAGTGAATTCTAGCTCTATATATATATATATATATATATATTAGAGATGCGCGGTTTGCGGGCACAACCGCGGAGTCCGCGGATTATCCGCGGATCGGGCGGATGAAATAAAAAAAAATTAGATTTTATCCGCGGGTCGGGTCGGGCGGTTGAAATAAAAAAAAATTAGATTTTAAATAGATTCAGGCGGGTGGCAGTTAAACCAATTCGGAAATATATATACATAGTTAAATGTTGTTACCCACATACGAAAAACGAGCAGGCACCTGCTGCATATGCCACAACAGAAAAAAAAAAAAAAAAGAGATGGACACTTTTACGGAGCGGAGAAGGGACGCCTCGCCGGCCCCGAGAGGGCCCCACCGGGAGCCGTAGCTGAGGCGATCCGCGAGAAGGGCCCGACGCACGTCCAGGGTCACCACCGCGCCCATCGCACCGACACCCCGCCTCGTCCGCCTTCGCCGCGGCCGGCGTCACGCGCAGCAGGTAAGCAGCTTACCTGCCCGCCACCCCCGTGGCCGGGGGCTCGTAACAGGGGTCACTGCGCGCGCAGTGTGCTCATGAAAGGGGTGGGGCTCACCCTGGTTGATATAGACAGCAGGACGGTGGCCATGGAAGTTGGAACCCGCTAAGGAGTGTGTAACAACCCACCTGCCGAATGAACTAGCCCTGAAAATGGATGGCGCTGGAGCGTCAGGCCCATACCCGGCCGTCGCCGGCAGCGAGACGCGCTTGGAGGTGCGCTCAGCGCGGCTCCCATATGGTTGCGCACTGGTGTGCGTCTGGGTCGTGACAGCGTGGCACGCGAATGTCTGTGCTGCATTGGATCAGTCTCCTTTCTTTAACAGGAAAAAGCTTTATAACCTCACTAATGCCTTGCATCGTCTATATTAGATATATATAACAACGGGCGGGTGCGGGCGGGTGCGGTTCTGATCAAATGTTACATCGGGTGGATGGCGGATGGTTGACGACTTTCTGATGCGGTTGCGGATTAAATAATTGCCTATCCGCGCATCTCTAATATATATATATATATATATATATATATATATATATATATATATATATATATATATATATATATATATATACATATATATATATATAAAAGAAATACTTGAATTTCAGTCTTCATTTATTTACACATATACACACACATAACACTCATCTACTCATTGTTGAGTTAAGGGTTGAATTGTCCATCCTTGTTCTATTCTCTGTCACTATCTTTCTAACCATGCTGAACACCCTCTCTGATTATGCATTGCTTTGTGGCACGCACAAAAGTGCTTTCATCAAATGCACTAGATGGCAGTATTGTCCTGTTTAAGAGTGTCACAACATTGCTGTTTACGGCAGACGGACTGCTTTACTGTAGACGTTCTTTATATTGTGGGAAAGCGGACTCAGGTACGCATGGAGCTGGAGGGGGCGTGGCCTCCAGCTCCGCCTGATTTTCGGGAGATTTTCGGGAGAAAATTTGTCCCGGTAGGTTTTCGGGAGAGGCGCTGAATTTCGGGAGTCTCCCGGAAAATCTGGGAGGGTTGGCAAGTATGTTGTATGTGTAAAGTTAAAGTTAAGTTAAAGTACCAATGATTGTCACACACACTAGGTGTGGTGAAATTTGTCCTCTGCATTTGACCCATCTCCTTGATCACCCCCTGGAAGGTGAGGGGAGCAGTGGGCGGCAGCTGCGCCGCGCCCGGGAATCATTTTTGGTGATTTAACCCCCAATTCCAACCCTTGATGCTGAGTGCCAAGCAGGGAAGAATGCTGGTATGAGCTTTCAAACATAACCCGTTAACTGCTGCCAATCAAATGGGGAATAAGATACTCTTTAGGGTTGTAAATCTGACTGTGATGAAGTCAGTGCCTCACCAGCCATCAACCTCACCACACGTCACTGATGTAGACAATGTTGTGCCTTCAATCTTTTCAGGGTCAAGTGAAGTGAGGTAGCAGTAGCCTCTTGGTCATGATAAATGGTCAAAATCTTTAAAAAAATATTTTTCTTAAGAGTGGAAAAATCCACTTCATCCCATTTAAAATTTATTTTTTATGATTGCTTTTATATTTGCCTGTAAACCTTTCAAAATAAGCCTAAATCTGCACACACTCAGCTAAATGGAGGGTAGCCTAATGGGGCTTAGACCTTTGCCTGAAACCCAGAAATGCCCGGATGTGCCTCTCGGTCACGTGCTTGCAACTCATCTATAACCCAGAGTCAACATTCAACAGATTTAGCAGAATTTCGACATCCTTGAAGCATTGTAGCATATACATTGAGATCGAAACAAGAGACAAGTTCATTTCAGAGCTGTTGTCGATGGATGTGGTTATTGCCCTGGGGGGCAGAAGGAGTGGCAGGGGGTAGTGTTCAGAAGCCTTATAGCCTGAGGATACAGACTGTTATACGGTCTTGTTGTTCGGGTCTGTACGGACCGGTACCTTCTGCCTGAGGGCAGCAGGTGGAACAGATGACGGTGAAGGGTGGTGGCGAAGATGGAACTGATCTCTGCAAGAGTAGTCCCATTGATTTATCCCGCTGCTTTCACCACTCGCTGGAGTGTCTGTTGGTCCACCTTGGTGGAGCTAGAGAACCACATTCAAAATCCAAGTTAGATTACTGCAGATGGCGCTGTTGTAAAGTTCACCATCGGCGGTCTGGTAGTGTAGGTAGGTGCTCCTCAGCTTCCTCAGGTAGTAGAGAATAAATAGCTCTCTGATTAGTGCCCGGGAGCAGGTGAGCGTCCCGAATACTAATCAGAGGCAGGTGGAAATAATCAGCACCCATGGCAACCAAGAAACACAAACCCAAGGGTGCTGAAACAGAACTATCCATCCATCCATCCATTTTCTACCGCTTATTCCCTTTGTGGTCGCGGGGGGCGCTGTAGCCTATCTCAGCTACAATCGGGCGGAAGGCAGTGTACACCCTGGACAAGTCGCCACCTCATCAAAGGAAACAGAACTAAGGGAATCTTAAACTAAAACAAAACATAATCCGGGTTAGTTATAATTAAAGAAATTTACTGAACTTACTTTTTATTTATGTACTCTATAGTATCTCCTTCCTCTGCTGTCTTATTACAGTTACAAGCTGCTCATTAAAGCTATTTGACTCTCTCATAATTACTGGACAGATTAGTTATTGTTTTTTGTTTTTTTTATCAGTGAGTACTACAGGGCATCTGGAACGTATCACTTCTTTCACATTGTGTTGGTACGGCCTTATTCTAAAATAGAATAAATACAATTTTGTCTTCAAAATTCTACATACCCCATAGCGACAATGTGATTTATTTATCTTTTTAATTATTTAAAAATACAATTTAAAAAAATCCCACGTAGATACAGTATGTATTCACAGCCTTTTCTTAATACTTTGTTGATGCCCCAATTACATCATCAAGTATTTTTTAAGCTTGGCACACCTATCTTAGGGCATTTTCGCCCATTCCTCTTAGACCACTACTCTTTGCAGAAACTCTCAAGCTCAATCAGGCCGAATGAGAGGCGTTGGTTTTCATCTAGGATGTCTCTGTACATTGTTGCATTCATCTTTCCCTCTATCCTGACTAATCTCCCTGTTCCTGTCGCTGAATAACATCCCCAAAGCATGACGCTGCCACTACAATGCTTTACTGTAAGTATAGTATCTGTCAGGGTATATTGGTGACGAACCCCAAGATGCAGAGATGACGGCAGGCATTGAGCGAGAAAACATGATTTAATACTATAGCAAAAAAACAAACAAAAGGGTACAAACAAAAGGCGCGCACAAGGCGGAGAACAAACTTGGCTATGAACTAAAATAGCACAAAGGCTAACTGTCGACAAGAAACAAAAACACTTACTGTGACACGAAGGAACTATGACATGAGCAGAGTGAACAAAAGTAGACAGAGCTACAACGACAAGTATTATGACAGGTAGTAGTGACATCGACAATGACAATAATCCAGCAGTGACTGGAGGGTAGGGCAGGTATAAATAGCAGCTGGCTGATTGACACCAGGTGTGGCCAGGTGCCAATCAGCCACAGCTGAGGGGACACAGCACTCAGGGAGACAAACAGGAAACAGAACCAAAACAAGAGCGCTGACAGGAAATACTACACACACAGAGGAACAACTAAAACACAACCAAACTGTCAGGGGCAAGCCTGACAGTATCGGTCTGAAGATGAGCGGTGCCTGGTTTCCTCCGAACATAATGCCTGGTATTCAGTTTAATCGTCTCATCAGAGCAGAAACTTTAGTTTTTTTATGGTCTGAGAGTCTTTAATGTGAATTTTGACCAGAGAATCTTTAGAGACATACAAAAATATAGCTATTTTAGTCAACTGTTTTAGAAGGTGTTGCGTCTGCCCGATATCCCCTCTCAGGGAATTATAGTCACTGGTCAATCCCAAGTTTTTTCAGATGACATATATGCAGAGTAAGAAGGACCATCAAGACAGAATAGGAATATTAACAAGTTTTGCTGAAGCTTTAGGACAGGGGTGTCAAACTCAAATACAGAGTGGGCCAAAATTTAAAACTGAACAAAGCCGCGGGCCATGGTTGAACATTGAACCTTTTAATAGGGACCCAAACAAGTTTTGCATTGAACATTGAACAAGCAAGGCTTATATAACTTTATAGTGACATGCAAAATCAAGGTTCAAATACTAATAATAATAATTAAAAAAATATCAATGGCATATCAAATACAATTTAAATAAAAATTGAATGCCTCTTTTCTATTTGCAGCCTTCTGAGGTAAATATCAAAATAAACTTTTTCCACAGGCTAATAATACATTTGAAAATAAAACAGCAATAATGAATGAATCAAACATTCAAGCCTTGAAGTAGCAAGAGAAAGTCCATGAATAAAACGTTAATTATTGCTCAGTTTGCTACACGTATTTGCTTTAACACTGAATATGGAACAAGCAACGCTTATATAACTTAATAGTGCAAAATCAACTTTCAAAAAAACAAACGAAAAAACATCAATGGTATATTAAATAAAATTTAAATAAAAAATGTAAAGCCTCTTTTCTATTTGCAGCCTTCTGAGGTAAATATCAACATTAACTTGGTGGGCAGGGTGTATATTGTAGCGTCCCGGAAGAGTTAGTGCTGCAAGGGTTTCTAGGTATTTGTTCTGTTGTGTTTATGTTGTGTTACGGTGCGGATGTTCTCCCGAAATGTGTTTGTCATTCTTGTTTGGTGTGGGTTCACAGTGTGGCGCATATTTGTAACAGTGTTAAAGTTGTTTATACGGCCACCCTCATTGTGACCTGTAGGGCTGTTGACCAAGTATGAATTGCATTCACTTGTGTGTGTGTCAAAGCCGCATATAGAATGCGACTGTGCCGGCACGCTGTTTGTATGGAGGAAAAGCGGACGTGACGACAGTGCCTTTGAGGCACGCCCCCAATAATGTTGTCCGGGTGGAAATCGGGAGAAATTTGGGAAAATGGTTGCCCCGGGATATTTTAGGGAGGGGCAGTGAAATTCGGGAGTCTCCCGGGAAAATCGAGAGGGTTGGCAAGTATGAGTATTAGCGGCGAATACGAATACCGGCGGGCCAGCTCTAATGTTAATTAAGGGCCAAATGAAATTAGACGGCGGGCCAAATCTGGCCCGCCGGCCAGAGTTTGACACCCATGCTTTAGGAGACCAGCCCACATCAATACAGTCATACCGTCATCTCGGGATGGTCTAACATTCAAACGGAAAGAAACTACCCCTTGACTCGGCAAGCAGTCACCCCAGAAAGGACTGCCTCCCCCTTCCCCAACACTGATAAGATAAGGATGGGGATGCATCATTTTCACATTCCAATACCTAAAACACTACACAGACCTCTGTAGACAAAGAGAAACTGGTATACAGAGTATACATGGAAAAATACTAGGTGCTCCAAACATGTCTTGACTAAAGAAAAAACTCTTAAACATATATGCATTCTCTACAAAGGTTTCTACTTACCTTCTCTCAAACAGCCGGGATGTGCTGGCTAAAGTTTATTTCAAAGTTAAAATGCACAATTCCAAAAACAAGCACATGCAACACGAGTTAGCATGTACAACCTGCTCCAATTGTGGAAGATGTAATTATATGAGTCCAAATGATGCCCCATTTGTAAACTGATGACAGAAACATAATGCTTCTGTTTTGTTGCACAAACACCAGGGTAGATTAAATAAAAATGTAGGGAGCCGAGAGTGAGAGATGCAAAGTGGAATAACCCCTGTGGGCATGGACATCCATAACAGCAGGTAAAAACAGAAAGGAGCTTGAAGAAATATAACCGCCATTAGCGCTGCAGACTGGCTGACAACAAGGAAGCCATTTCCCTCAAATGTTTGTGTGTGTCGGTGTGTGTGTGTGTGTGTGTGTGTGTGCAGCGTTGAAGGAATAGGTGTCATGTGGAGGTTGCAACCTGGCGAGTATGGTTTTCTGTCTTTAATTTTTTTCATTAAAATGGCCTTCAGATATGCCATTGCATTACAAACATGAAGTGGGTTTCACTTCACAGCCTTGCCAGCAAAAACAATGCACAATCGTAAAAATGAAATCATAAAACACTGAATTTACAAGATCATCGTGCTTTCGCAGGTTTTCGTTTGCAGGTTTTCGTTTGCAAACTACTGGAACCAAAAAAAATGACAGTCTGTTTTGTTGCATTTCTACAATAACAATGTCGTCGGCTATGTGCCTGATGGACAGAATGATGCGGTTGATGGTCATTTGTAAATAACAAGGACCCCAATATTTCAGTTGCAAGTTAGATTGAAGAATTAAATGAAGAAAAAATAATAATACTACCATGTGAATAATAAATAAATCAATCAATCAATCAACCAATCAATGTTTATTTATATAACCCTAAATCACGAGTGTCTCAAAGGGCTGCACAAGCCACAACGACATCCTCGGCTCAGATCCCACAAGGAAAAACTCAACACAATGGGACAATGAGAAACCTTGGAGAGGACCGCAGATGTGGGGACCCCCCACCTAGGGCGACCGGTGCAATGGACGTCGAGTGGATCGAGCATAATATTGTGAGAGTCCAGTCCATAGTGGATCTAACATAATAGTGAGAGTCCACTAAATATCTAGTAGAGTGTAATGCAAAGTATAGTCTAATTTAGGGGTGTCATAATACCAGTGACGTGCGGTGAGGTTCATGACTGGTGAGGCACTGACTTCATCAAAGTCAGATTTACAAACATATGAACCCTAAAGAGTATCTTATTCACCATTTGATTGGCAGCAGTTAACGGGTTATGTTTAAAAGCTCATACCAGCATTCTTCCCTGCTTGGCACTCAGCATCAAGGGTTGGAATTGGGGGTTATTAAATCACCAAAAATGATTCCCGGGCGCGGCACCGCTGCTGCCCACTGCTCCCATCACCTCCCAGGGGGTGATCAAGGGGATGGGTCAATTGCAGAGGACAAATTTCATTACACCTAGTGTGTGTGTGAAAATCATTGGTACTTTAACTTAACTTTAACTTTACACATACAAACTGTAGCACACAAAAAAGCACATTTAATAAAAAAAACGTTATTATGGTCTTACCTTTACTTATAAAATAAGTCCATGAGCCGCTGTTGTGCTGGATTAATGCACCCCCTGACGAGAGTGTTATATCAACTAAAGCCCTCACTTAAACTTTCCACGTGCAAGATTGAATCTATTTAAAAAAGTGTAACCGAGGGTTTATGAATGTCGCCTATACTGTATGAAACTACAAAATAACAAACACGGAGGCTCCAGTTTACACGAGGACCACTTTATTTATCTTCTTTCAAAAACTTCCGCTCTACTCCAACGTGTCATCACTTCCGCTCTTAGCGCCTTCAAAATAAGAGCTCAAGGCATATACTGTATAACAGCGCATAACAGGAACTTAACATCACAAAGAGGAAAGCCCATAAAAATAGGTTACAAAAGTTATTTAATAAGAAGCCAAAAAGTGCAAAAACAATAATGTTCGTGTTGGAAGAGTTGTGAATTAGGTACACCTGCAGTCTGCAGGTGTACCTAATGTTGTGGCCCTGCAGTCATTCACAACTCCTCCAACACGAACATTATTGTTTTTGCACTTTTTGGCTTCTTATGAAATAACTTTTTTAAATAGATTCAATCTTGCACGTGGAAAGTTTAAGTGTGGGCTTTAATTGATATAACACTCCCGTCAGAGGTTGCCGTGCATTCTACGGCGGGGGTGCAGGAGGCGAGCCTCAGCCAGTGCGTCTTTTGCAGCCGTTTTATGATTGCTCAGCACAAGAAATACGTTACACACATACAGTTGTTGACAAAATACACTGTACATTATATACCTCAGCTAACTAAACTATGGAAATGTATAATATAATTCATATAGCAATACGGTCTCACTGCACAGTAGGCCACCAGTTAGCCGAGTCCGCAATCCATGGTGAGGCACAACGCAGTGACGTGCCTCAACTGGCTGCTGTTCACCGCACCGTCTCTTCTCAGTATTTGAACGGCAAATGTGAAAAGTCAGCGATTTTAAATAAAAATAATCTAAAACGGGTGAAGTTAAATGGAAAATAACTTATAGTATAATCACTGGATACATATAACAATTTAATTAAAAAAAAAATCTTTCTATATTTTTTTTCTTTCCATGACTGCACGTCACTGCATAATATTGTGAGAGTCCAGTCCATAGTGGATCTAACATAATAGTGATAGTCCACTAAATATCTAGTAGAGTGTAATGCAAAGTATAGTCTAATTTAGGGGTGTCATGATACCCATTTTTCAATTACTGTAGCTTTGAGTATTGACCGATTCCGATATTGACCCGATACGATATCAGCAGGAATCAGACACACTTTTATGACTTATTTTGTAGAGGAATGTTAGAAAAGACACGATCAAGTGATATTACTCAAACAGAAAAAAAAAAATCAGCAACACAAAGTATGAGAAAAACGGACTCATTTATTAGTAACCAATGGGTTACACATTTTAACCTTAAAGGGGTACTATTATGCAAACCAGACTTATTTGGGTTCTGCTCAAGCCCTGAAATTTTCCAACCATGGAGTGGCACAGATATTTAGAGTTGAGTTGAGTTGAGTTTGCGTTTATTTCCAACATGCATGCATACAACATGATACATCACAATTTCCAGTTTCTTTTCAACATGTTCGAAAAGAAGTAGGAAGAAGCAGAGCTTATTTAATCTTACCCCTTTTCCCTTTACATAGCAGTTGCTAAAACTTGTGTTCATTTCCTGTTCTCAAATTATTCACAATATACTCCATAATATTAAAAATAAATAAATAGTGAAGTAAGTTGTATTTTCTACGATCAGATAAATAAGATTATTAATACATTCAGATTGTTTATCATGGTTATTTTTTCTTTGCACTTTGTAAACACTTTAAGTTTGAATAGTTTCTTGAAGTGGATCATAGTACATTGTTTGATTTCTTTGCTTAATCCATTCCATAATTTTATTCCACATACTGATATACTAAAGGTCTTAAGAGTTGTACGTGCATACAAATGTTTTAAATAAAATTGTTCACTAATTATTTATTATTTATTATTTATTATTTATTATTTATTTATTTATTATTTATTATATTATTTAATGATTTACCCACTAATTATTGCTCCTCTTTTGTTGAGAAGAGTTGTTGTGTATTCTTGGGTAGCAGATTATAGTTTGCTTTGTGCATAATTTTAGATGTTTGCAAATTCACTATGTCGTGGAATCTCAGTATTTTTGATTCAATAAATAAAGGGTTTGTATGTTCTCTATATCCAACATTATGTATTATTCTAACTGATCTTTTCTGTAACAGGGTTAATGAATGAAGTGTATGTGGAGGGGGGCGTGGCCTGCGGGCCTGCCGCGGAACGGGGTGTGCAAGGACCGGCCTCGAAGACAGCGACAGGTGAGTAGATGGCCCAGGTGGGCCTTGTTATCTAATGTCCTGTTGCCTTTATTAGCAGCAGCCGTGACGAAATACAGAGTGGGAGTTGGGAGCTGGAGAGAGAGCGAGAGACACACGCCTAAAACAGACTGCTGAAAAGCAATCCAGACAGTTGTGGCAAAATGAAAAGACTGTATTCAAACTGTCTACCGGGCTCACGGAAGATATTTCGGACTCAGGAGAACCCTCACGGCAAAGATATATTTACAGTGTACTTTTGTAGTTATTTTCCCGTATTTCTGCACGATAACTCAGATATGGTAACACTAGCGAGCAGTAGAGAATATAGACTGATTTTTTTGTCTAGAACATGTTTTCCTTTATTCATTATTGATGTGTTTCTTGCTACTTTATGTTGTATATTTTTTACATGACATTTCCAGTTCATTTTATCATCAATCATTATACCTAGAAATGTGGTTTCATTCACTCTTTCAATTTCTATTTGTATTTGTGTTTGGACTATCTCTTCTACTGTTACCGAATAGCATTATTTTAGTTTTACAAAACAAACTTGCCTTACTTTCATACGTTCTCCAATTGAGCCATTTGGAATTTACAGAACTTGTGACTTGTAAATATTCAATTGAATGCACTACAAAGACAAGATATTTGATGTTCAAACTCATAAACTTTATTTTTTTTTGGCAAATAATAATTAACTTAGAATTTCATGGCTGCAACACGTGCCAAAGTAGTTGGGAAAGGGCATGTTCACCACTGTGTTACATGGCCTTTCCTTTTAACAACACTCAGTAAACGTTTGGGAACTAAGGAGACACATTTTTTAAGCTTCTCAGGTGGAATTATTTCCAAATCCTTGCTTGATGTACAGCTTAAGTTGTTCAACAGTCCGGGGGTCTCCGTTGTGGTATTTTAGGCTCCATAATGCGCCACACATTTTCAATGGGAGACAGGTCTGGACTACAGGCAGGCCAGTCTAGTACCCGCACTCTTGTACTATGAAGCCACGTTGATGTAACATGTGGCTTGGCATTGTCTTGCTGAAATAAGCAGGGGCGTCCATGGTAACGTTGCTTGGATGGCAACATATGTTGCTCCAAAACCTGTGTGTACCATTCAACATTAATGGTGCCTTCACAGATGTATAAGTTACCCATGTCTTGGGCACTAATGCACCCCCATACCATCACAGATGCTGGCTTTTGAACTTTGCGCCTATTACAATCCAGATGGTTCGTTTCCTCTTTGGTCCGGAGGACACGACGTCCACAATTTCCAAAAACAATTTGAAATGTGGACTCGTCAGTCCACAGAACACTTTTCCACTTTGTATCAGTCCATCTTAGATGAGCTCAGGCCCAGCGAAGCCGACGGCGTTTCTGGGTGTTGTTGATAAACGGTTTTCGCCTTGCATAGGAGAGTTTTAACTTGCACTTACAGATGTAGCGACCAACTGTAGTTACTGACAGTGGGTTTCTGAAGTGTTCCTGAGCCCATGTGGTGATATCCTTTACAAACTGATGTCGCTTGTTGATGCAGTACAGCCTGAGGGATCGAAGGTCACGGGCTTAGCTGCTTACGTGCAGTGATTTCTCGAGATTCTCTGAACCCTTTGATGATATTACGGACCGTAGATGGTGAAATCCCTAAATTCCTTGCAGTAGCTGGTTGAGAAAGGTTTTTCTTAAACTGTTCAACAATTTTCTCACACATTTGTTGACAAAGTGGTGACCCTCGCCCCATCCTTGTTTGTGAATGACTGAGCATTTCATGGAATCTACTTTTATACCCAATCATGGCACCCACCTGTTCCCAATTTGCCTGTTCACCTTTGGGATGTTCCATATAAGTGTTTGATGAGCATTCCTCAACTTTATCAGTATTTATTGCCACCTTTCCCAACTTCTTTGTCACGTGTTGCTGGCATCAAATTCTAAAGTTAATGATTATTTGCCAAAAAAAAAAATGTTATCAGTTTGAACATCAAATATGTTGTCTTTGTAGCATATTCAACTGAATATGGGTTGAAAATGATTTGCACATCATTGTATTCCGTTTATATTTACATCTAACACAATTTCCCAACTCATATGGAAATTGGGTTTGTACATACAGTACATATAATTGTTTCCAAACAGTGTCTTTAACACAGCAGTAAAACAGCTGATCAAACAAAACAGAAGTCATTGTGATGGACCCACAATCAGCAAAACAGACTAAATTAAAGTTAAAGTTAAAGTACCAATGATTGTCACACACACACTCGGTGTGGCAAAATTATTCTCTGCGTTAGATCACCCCCTGGGAGGTGAGGGGAGCAGTGAGCAGCAGCGTTGGCCCTGGAATCATTTTTGGTGAAACTGAAACAAAACAAAAAGAATGCCAATGTGAATTAATAATATTAACAAATACACTCGTAAACGGGCTAGCATATTAGCAAATGCTAACAACGCTGGCTTTATTACATTACGATAGCACGTAGACATATGCATGAAAACACTCCTAGAGACATTACACATTGGAAGGTTTAGTAGGTAAGATTTGTTTTAGTTATACTGTAAAACTTAAAAACACTGCTTGGAGTAATAAATTAAGAATTCATACTAGTAGAACTGTGATGATCCGTTTAGTTTAAGACTCTCTTAGTTCTGGTTCAGCACCACTGCACTGCAAAAACTGAGTAAATATCTCAAATAAGGGTGATATTTGCTTATTTTCTGTCTGATAAGATAATTCTTCTCACTAAGCAGATTTTATGTTAGAGTGTTTTACTTGTTTTAAGGGTTTTGGTCCGAAATGATCTCAGTAAGATATTACAGCTTGTTGTTGAGATTTGATGACCTATATTGAGTAAAACATGCTTGAAACTAGAATATCAACTGTTGCAAGGCTGTGTCATCAACACTCACAAGTATAAAACTACTTTTTTAAAGGGGAACATTATCACCAGACCTATGTAAGCGTCAATATATACCTTGATGTTGCAGAAAAAAGACCATATATTTTTTTAACCGATTTCCGAACTCTAAATGGGTGAATTTTGGCGAATTAAACGCCTTTCTAATATTCGCTCTTGGAGCGATGACGTCACATCTGGAAGCAATCCGCCATTTTCTCAAACACCGAGTCAAATCAGCTCTGTTATTTTCCGTTTTTTCGACTGCTTTCCGTACCTTGGAGACATCATGCCTCGTCGGTGTGTTGTCGGAGGGTGTAACAACACGAACAGGGACGGATTCAAGTTGCACCAGTGGCCCAAAGATGCGAAAGTGGCAAGAAATTGGACGTTTGTTCCGCACACTTTACCGACGAAAGCTATGCTACGACAGAGATGGCAAGAATGTGTGGATATCCTGCGACACTCAAAGCAGATGCATTTCCAACGATAAAGTCAAAGAAATCTGCTGCCAGACCCCCATTGAATGTGCCGGAGTGTGTGAGCAATTCAGGGACAAAGGACCTCGGTAGCACGGCAAGCAATGGCGGCAGTTTGTTCCCGCAGACGAGTGAGCTAAACCCCTATCGACCCTAGCTTCCCTGGCCTGCTGACATCAACTCCAAAACTGGACAGATCAGCTTTCAGGAAAAGAGCGCGGATGAGGGTATGTCTACAGAATATATTAATTGATGAAAATTGGGCTGTCTGCACTCTCAAAGTGCATGTTGTTGCCAAATGTATTTCATATGCTGTAAACCTAGTTCATAGTTGTTAGTTTCCTTTAATGCCAAACAAACACATACCAATCGTTGGTTAGAAGGCGATCGCCAAATTCGTCCTCGCTTTCTCCCGTGTCGCTGGCTGTCGTGTCGTTTTCGTCGGTTTCGCTTGCATACGGTTCAAACCGATATGGCTCGATAGCTTCAGTTTCTTCTTCAATTTCGTTTTCGCTACCTGCCTCCACACTACAACCATCCGTTTCAATACATGCGTAATCTGTTGAATCGCTTAAGCCGCTGAAATCCGAGTCTGAATCCGAGCTAATGTCGCTATAGCTTGCTGTTCTATGCGCCATGTTTGTTTGTGTTGGCATCACTATGTGACGTCACAGGAAAATGGACAGGTGGTTAAAATCAGGCACTTTGAAGCTTTTTTTAGGGATATTGCGTGATGGGTAAAATTTTGAAAAAAACTTCGAAAAATATAATAAGCCACTGGGAACTGATTTTTAATGGTTTTAACAATTCTGAAATTGTGATAATGTTCCCCTTTAACAACATCCTGTAATTAGATTTTGATATTATTATTTACTACATCTTCTGATAGATAAACATTTTACACCAATAAGAGCATTTTAAAACCTATTTGACTGATGAAGATTATCACATCATTTATTCAGAAATGATAAATCACTACAAATGAAGATAGACTACTATGAACAGCAACATGTAAGTGTAAGAAATTAAAACATTATGATTTGTATGTTTTCAGATTGTGCTTGTTCTATCTATTTTTTTAAACAAAGCAAACAATCTGAAGTTGTCTTTATTTTTAAGTTATCATGCCGTGATTTTATGTGATGTTTGTTTGTGTTGGCATCACTATGTGACGTCACAGGAAAATGGACAGGTGGTTAAAATCAGGCACTTTGAAGCTTTTTTTAGGGATATTGCGTGATAGGTCAAATTTTGAAAAAAACTTCGAAAAATATAATAAGCCACTGGGAACTGATTTTTAATGGTTTTAACCCTTCTGAAATTGTGATAATGTTCCCCTTTAAAGTAATAATTTCTTACTTCAAACATGGAACAATAAAATCATGATGCCAAGCGCATATCATTATGTCAAGATAATGGCACAGCATTTACTTCATTTAAGAATATTTTTCAACATATTAAGCAAAAGGTCTCTTTTTTTCTATCAAGAAAAGTGCACTTGTTATTAGTGAGAATATACTTATTTTAAGGTATTTTTGGGTTCATTGAGGTTACCTAATTTGACTTGTTTTGGATAGTCTTGACAAGCCGAATTTTCTTGTTCTATTGGCAGATAATTTTGCTTAGTTCAAATAAAATACCCCTAATTTTTGTATTTTTTTTCTTGTTTTTGAACACTGACTTTTTGCTGTGTGGGTTTGTGTTTCTTGGTTGCCATGGGTGATGATTAATTTCACCTGTCTCTGATTAGTGTTCAGGACGCTCACCTGCTCCCAAGCACTAATCAGAGAGCTATTTATTCCTGCCTTTCGACACACTCGGTCTGGCTGTTTTGTTTGCTCCTGCAACATGTCCTGGCTTCTTGTTCCTGTTCCTGTGCTTAGCGCCACCCTAGCGTCCCGTGCAATCAGCACGCTTTTCTGTTCTTGTTTTCTTGCTTGATTTATGAAAATAAACCATGTTTTCCTACCTGCACACTGCTTCCAGAGTTCTGTCTGCATTTTGGAGAAACGACCTGTGCATAACCATGCGAGACCCCCAAACCGTAACAAGAACACTATGGACAACTAGAAGACCGAACAGCAATTGTACTTCCGGTTCATAGCTCAGTCTAAACAGAAGAGCAATGCGGAACCTGCAGCGCCTGAAGTGAGCAAGCTTGTCCAAAAGATGGCGCCATAGCACAAACATTAACCCACCTATTCAGTGTGTTTGCTTGTTTATCTTTAAAACTAGTTACATTATGGCCGTCAGCAAAGAAAAAAAAAAAAAAATACCCACACTGTTTTATAAGCCGTAGGGTTCAAAGCCTAGGGAAAAAAGTAGCGGCTTATAGTCCGGAATTTAGGGTATATACTACGACACAGGTGCCAGGGAGAAGAAGCAGACAAAGTAGAGGTACCTAAATAAAACCGGCCAGAAAACGGGGCATCCTTAAGAGACGGTCACAAAGTGTCTTGAAGATGATCAATGCAAAATGTTGACCAAAGAACCATCATAACATCTTACGTAGACAGCAAGGAAGTGTTTTAAATGTAGAAAAAAATAAATAAAATATGACCCCTTTAACGAAAATAATATTCACAATGGAATAAAACATTTACTTAACCACCAACAACGTCTGGTCACAGGGATGGATGTTATGGCCTAACACTCATATTGCGATATCCTTTTTGCAATAACGATACATTATTTGGCATA
>NC_084563.2:42409598-42619598 GCF_033978685.3 Nerophis lumbriciformis
CGAAGCTAGACTGCTAACTGCGTGGGAACAATGGATGACAGAAGGCGAACACACATTCACTAAGACGAGGAGGCAGCGCCAGACGACGCCAACATCTGCCAGTGGATCGTAAATTTGCCCAACTTTTCACTTCGGACACCAAAGACGAAGGATTTACGAATGAAGAATAACTTCAGAAAGTAAGCGCTATGTTTGTTTTGTGTGTTGTGACATTAACGTTCGAGCAACATTATGTTGCTATTGCTCTGCACTATTTTGAATTTTACTATGTTTGTGATTGCACATTTGCGTACATTTTGGGAGTGAACAGAGTTGTTAGAACGCTGGTTTTTAATATATTATTAAAGTTTGACTGACCTATCTGACTGTTTTTTTGACATTCACTTTAGCGCAGCGTAGGCGCGGCTTATAGTCCGGGGCGGCTTATTGGTGGACAAAGTTATGAAATATGCCATTCATTGAAGGTGCGGCTAATAATCCGGTGCGCCTTATAGTGCGGAAAATACGGTACACATTTTTTTCCTAGGGTGCCATTTTTGTTTATACGTGTATGTTTATTTAATAATAATACCAAAAAGGCTGTTCCTTTGGCTGCTGACATTAGCAGTAACATATTGTGTTGTTATCGTGTTCTGTTTGTGTTGTGTTGTGTTTGCTCGGTACTCGTTGTATCTTTTAACCTGTTCATTGTACAGCACTTTGGCTACCCCTGTGGTAAATTTTAAATGTGCTTTATAAATAAAGTTGATTTGATTTGATTTGATTTATTTCTGAGTTTCAGACATGCACGCTTAGAGCAGGCCTGGGCAATTATTTTGACTCGGGGGGCCAAATTTAGAAAAAAAAAGTGTCTGTGGGCCGGTATTGCGGATTTCTAGAAAAACTAATGCAAAACCTCACAATAATGCAAAAAAATAATGCAAAAAAATGTTATGAAAGACATTATAAAAAGGAATGGAATTTTAATTTTTTTTTACTGAATGAGACACCTAGAATGTACATTAAAATAAAGAATGTGGGATTTACAATATTAACTATGAACGATAAAACACTGAATATTGACAACATGTGAACATCACACCCCCTCTCCATCGACATATTTTACAATCAAGCGAAACGCAACAAAAATGCAACAAACACAGCGAAATATGAACGCGAAGGGTAAAAAAAACAAAAAAGAAACTTTATTTATTATTAGTTTTTTAATCTGTCCTTTCTAGCCCATCCATCAATCCATTTTCTACCGCTTGTTACTCTCGGGGTCTCTAGAGTCATATTTGACGTAAACACAAACGTACGTAACACATGCACGCACATTAGCTTTAGGTGTTGTTGGCTGATAATGGCAATTTGGATAGCTTATGTTAGCTGTCATTGAGTACCGGTATATATTCTATCAAAAGGGTCCCTAAACTACGGCCCGCGGGCCAGGTACAACCCACCAGCGTCCAAAATCCGGCCTGTTTTTTGTTGTTGTTCTGTCCTTTCTAAACCATCCATCAATCCAATTTCTACCGCGAGCTACTCTCGCCGCCCTGGCAAGTCCATCCATTTTCTAACGCTTGTCCCTTTCGGGGTCACGAGGGGTGCTGGAGCCTATCCCAGTTGCATTCAAGCAGTAGGCGGGCTACACCCTGGACAAGTCGCCACCACATCGCAGGGCCAACACAGATAGACACAAATTTTATAAAAATGCATTTTTTACACACTCGCGCCACATTTTCAGGCTATCAGTCAATTAGTACACAAGGAAACGTAAAAAAGTCCCAGAATGTAGAGTTTTTGAACATCAGTGGACATATAACTTTTTTTTGTTCAGTGTAAGGAAAAGGCAGTTTGTCTAATCTGCAATGAGACAGATTATATATATATATATATATATATATATATATATATGTCTATTTATTTATATTTATATATATATTTATTTATTTATATTTATATATACCCAGGCCAATTTTTTTAACCCAATGCGTCCCCCCGCGTCTAAAAGTTTGTGGACCCCTGGTATAGAGGTTTTGCATCAATGTATCACACGTGTCACAGTGTTTTGCTGGTGACAAACCCCAAGATGCAGAGAAGGCAGGCTTGGTAAAAGAAAACATGGTTTAATGTCCAAAAGTAAAAATAAAGAAAAGACACAAACCAGGAACTAGGAACGGCCAAACTGGAAAACGGGAAACAGGATCCAGCAAACAAGAACTAGGAACAAAAAACAGCACGCTGCCAACAGCTACAAGATTCAGGTATAAACAGAAAAACAGGTACGAGCTACAACAACAAGTATTACAATGACAATAATCCAGCAGTGACTGGAGGGCAGGGCAGGTATAAATAGCAGCTGGCTGATTGACACCAGGTGTGGCCAGGTGTCAATCAGCCACAGCTGAGGGGACAGCACTCAGAGACAAACAGGTAACTGAACCAAAATAAGAGTGCTGACAGGATATAAAACAAACACAGAGGAAAAACTACAACTTAACCAAACTGACAGGGACAAGCCTGACAGTAGCCCCCCTTCCCATAACGGATACCAGACGTTTTAGAACCCCCCCCCCCCAAAAAAAGTCCGAAGTCACGGGAGGGTGGAGGGAGGACGAGGAGGTGGGCCACCAGGCCAAGTGTCCCCGCAACCAGCGGGGAAGAGTTAGGTGGCGACGGCGAGTTGAACGCCGCCGCAATTGGCGAGGCGGCTCGTCCGCCAGCGTGGGAGGACCCACCAGAGGCGATGGTGGCGCCCTCTGCTGGCCCACCGGAGACGATGGTGGCGCCCTCTGCTGGCCCACCGGAGACGATGGTGGCGCCCTCTGCTGGCCCACCGGAGACGATGGTGGCGCCGTCTGTTGCAGACCCACCAGAGAGGATGATGGTGGCGCCCTCTGCTGGCCCACCGGAGAGGATGGTGGTGGCGCCCTTTGCTGCTGGCCCACTGGAGTGCATGGTGGTGGCGCCCTCTGCTGGCCCACCGGAGTGCATGGCGGCGGCGTCTGCTGGCCCACCGGAGTGCATGGCGGCGTCTGCTGGCCCACTGGAATGCATGGCGGCGTCTGCTGGCCCACCGGAGTGCATGGTGGCGTCTGCTGGCCCACCGGACTGCATGGTGGCGTCTGCTGGCCCACCGGAGTGCATGGTGGCGTCTGCTGGCCCACCGGAGTGCATGGTGGCGTCTGCTGGCCCACCGGAGTGCATGGTGGCGTCTGCTGGCCCACCGGAGACGATGGTGGCGCCCTCTGCTGGCCCACCGGAGACGATGGTGGCGCCGTCTGTTGCAGACCCACCGGAGAGGATGATGGTGGCGCCCTCTGCTGGCCCACCGGAGAGGATGGTGGTGGCGCCCTTTGCTGCTGGCCCACTGGAGTGCATGGTGGTGGCGCCCTCTGCTGGCCCACCGGAGTGCATGGCGGCGTCTGCTGGCCCACCGGAGTGCATGGTGGCGTCTGCTGGCCCACCGGACTGCATGGTGGCGTCTGCTGGCCCACCGGAGTGCATGGTGGCGTCTGATGGCCCACCGGAGTGCATGGTGGCGTCTGATGGCCCACCGGAGAGCATGGTGGCGTCTGCCGGCCCACCGGAGATGAAGGCGCCGTAGGTTGCAGACCCACTTGTGTGAAGAATAGCTGTGCCTCCTCAGCTGCACAGCTACTCATAACCACCCCTCAAGGGACGGATCCCAGACGTCCCCCGTGAAGCCAACATAGGACAGGGATGGGTGGGAGGGATTGCAAAACGAGGCAAAGCTCTTCCTCGATTTAGCCATCAATTTTAACGCTTTGTTAAGCCTCTCCGCCATGGAAATCTCCGCGGGGTTCGTGTTAGGAGGCTGGATTATTCTGTCACAGTGTTTTGCTGGTGACGAACCCCAAGATGCAGAGAAGGCAGGCTTGGTAAAAGAAAACATGGTTTAATGTCCAAAAGTAAAAATAAAAAAAGACACAAACCAGGAACTAGGAACGGCCAAACTGGAAAACGGGAAACAGGATCCAGCAAACAGGAACTAGGAACAAAAAACAGCACGCTGCCAACAGCTACAAGATTCAGGTATAAACAGAAAAACAGGTACGAGCTACAACAACAAGTACTACAATGACAATAATCCAGCAGTGACTGGAGGGCAGGGCCGGTATAAATAGCAGCTGGCTGATTGACACCAGGTGTGGCCAGGTGTCAATCAGCCACAGCTGAGGGGACAGCACTCAGAGACAAACAGGTAACTGAACCAAAATAAGAGTGCTGACAGGATACAAAACAAACACAGAGGAAAAACTAAAACTTAACCAAACTGACAGGAACAAGCCTGACAGTAGCCCCCCTTCCCATAACGGATACCAGACGTTTTAGAACCCCCCCCCCCCAAAAAAAGTCCGAAGTCACGGGAGGGTGGAGGGAGGACGAGGAGGTGGGCCACCAGGCCAAGTGTCCCCGCAACCAGCGGGGAAGAGTTAGGTGGCGACGGCGAGTTGAACGCCGCCGCAATTGGCGAGGCGGCTCGTCCGCCAGCGTGGGAGGACCCACCAGAGGCGATGGTGGCGCCCTCTGCTGGCCCACCGGAGACGATGGTGGCGCCCTCTGCTGGCCCACCGGAGACGATGGTGGCGCCCTCTGCTGGCCCACCGGAGACGATGGTGGCGCCGTCTGTTGCAGACCCACCGGAGAGGATGATGGTGGCGCCCTCTGCTGGCCCACCGGAGAGGATGGTGGTGGCGCCCTTTGCTGCTGGCCCACTGGAGTGCATGGTGGTGGCGCCCTCTGCTGGCCCACCGGAGTGCATGGCGGCGGCGTCTGCTGGCCCACCGGAGTGCATGGCGGCGTCTGCTGGCCCACTGGAATGCATGGCGGCGTCTGCTGGCCCACCGGAGTGCATGGTGGCGTCTGCTGGCCCACCGGACTGCATGGTGGCGTCTGCTGGCCCACCGGAGTGCATGGTGGCGTCTGATGGCCCACCGGAGTGCATGGTGGCGTCTGATGGCCCACCGGAGAGCATGGTGGCGTCTGCCGGCCCACCGGAGATGAAGGCGCCGTAGGTT
The DNA here is from genome assembly GCF_033978685.3 of Nerophis lumbriciformis. Taxonomy (NCBI): domain Eukaryota; kingdom Metazoa; phylum Chordata; class Actinopteri; order Syngnathiformes; family Syngnathidae; genus Nerophis; species Nerophis lumbriciformis. The sequence continues at coordinate 42,414,623 of NC_084563.2, forward strand.
GCAGACCCACTTGTGTGAAGAATAGCTGTGCCTCCTCAGCTGCACAGCTACTCATAACCACCCCTCAAGGGACGGATCCCAGACGTCCCCCGTGAAGCCAACATAGGACAGGGATGGGTGGGAGGGATTGCAAAACGAGGCAAAGCTCTTCCTCGATTTAGCCATCAATTTTAACGCTTTGTTAAGCCTCTCCGCCATGGAAATCTCCGCGGGGTTCGTGTTAGGAGGCTGGATTATTCTGTCACAGTGTTTTGCTGGTGACGAACCCCAAGATGCAGAGAAGGCAGGCTTGGTAAAAGAAAACATGGTTTAATGTCCAAAAGTAAAAATAAAAAAAGACACAAACCAGGAACTAGGAACGGCCAAACTGGAAAACGGGAAACAGGATCCAGCAAACAGGAACTAGGAACAAAAAACAGCACGCTGCCAACAGCTACAAGATTCAGGTATAAACGACAAAACAGGTAGGAGCTACAACAACAAGTATTACAATGACAATAATCCAGCAGTGACTGTACGTCAGGGCAGGTATAAATTGCAGCTGGCTGATTGGCACCAGGTGTGGTCAGGTGCTAATCAGCCACAGCTGAGGGGACAGCACTCAGAGACAAACAGGAAACTGAACCAAAATAAGAGTGCTGACAGGATATAAAACAAACACAGAGTAAAAACTAAAGCTTAACCAAACTGTCTGGGACAAGCCTGACAACACGCTTGTTACTAGTGTTGTCCCGATACCAATATTCTGGTACCGGTACCAAAATTATTTAGATACTGTAGGGTACTTTTCGATACTTTTCTAAATAAAGGGGACCACAAAAAATGGCATTATTGGTTTTATGTTAACAAAAAATCTTATGGTACATTAAACATATGTTTCTTATTGCAACTTGTCTTTAAGTAGTAAGTAAGAAAACAAAGGCTCCTAATTTAGTCTGCTGATGTATGCAGTAACATATTGTGTCAATTTCCATTCTATTATTTTGTCAAATGTATTAAGGACAAGTGGTAGAAAATGAATTATTGATCTACTTGTTCATTTACTGTTAATATCTGCTTACTTTCTCTTTTAACATGATCTATCTACACTTCTGTTAAAATGTAATAATCACTTATTCTTCTGTCGTTTCATACTTTACATTAGTTTTGGATGATGCCACAAATGTGGGTATCAATTCGATACCAAGTTGTTACAGAATCATACATTGGTATAATTAAAAATAACGAAAGAAGATGTTGTGATGCCAAAAAATATTGACGTTATCATAGTAGTATCGACTAGATATGCTCCTGTACTTAGTATAATTGCAGTGGATGTTAGGTGTAGATCCACCAATGGCGTTTGTTTACATTTTGACGCCGGTGAGCTACGGTGTGTAGTGAAGCATGTTTAGCTATTCCTCGTCCCGCAGGGATTATACTTGTAAGAAACTCACTTTATTTGTTGCCATGGAGGCGAGGATTAGTGATATAGAAGTAACTAAAACACTGCTGACTGGGGCTGGACTTTAGCCTCTAGCCATGTCTTAAAGCACTTCTTCTTGAGGGCGTTTCAGTGTTATAACTTCACTTTTATCATTAGTTTTTAAGACAAAATGCATCCGTTCTCCCTTTTCTGTCTACACACTGTGTCTGCTTGTAAGTACTCCGTGATTGTGCGCTGCCGAACACGCTCCTCTGCTCGTAAACCGGCAATGTCACGACATGACGACGACAGGGGGGGTGGTGGACCGGTTCTTTTCAGAGGCGGTATAGTACCGAACAGGATTCATTCGTATCGCGGTATACCGTACAACCCGACTTGTTACCCATGTTTCTGAAGTATGCTGAGGCAACAAAGGTTTTGTACTGTCCTACATACTGACGCCTTCAGAACAACCGAGGAATCACCCAGGCAGAAGTCTGCCATGAACTGGAAACTGTTCCATCAGTGTGCACACTAGTGATGGGTTGATGAGGCGTCATGAAGCGTTTTGACACATTGCAAAACTGTATTGATACTGTGTCGATACTGTGTCACTAAATACTGACATCTGTTGGACATTAAAAATCCCTACAGGCAACCTATGGACCGACTCAACTGACACTGATTGTATGCCCTAGTACAGGGGTCACCAACCTTTTTGAAACCAAAAACTACTTCTTGGGTACTGATTAATGCGAAGGGCTACCAGTTTGATACACACTTAAATAAATAAATATATTGTCATTTGTAAGTTACACGTAAGTGTGAGTTAAACAAGAATACCTAAATAAATACATTTATATATATAAAAAAATGGGTATTTCTGTCTGTCATTCCGTCGTACATTTTTTTTTTCCTTTTACGGAAGGTTTTTTGTAGAGAATAAATGATGAAAAAAACACTTAATTGAACGGTTTAAAAGAGGAGAAAACACGAAAAAAATTAAAATACAATTTTGAAACATAGTTTATCTTCAATTTCGACTCTTTAAAATTCAAAATTCAACCGACAAAAAGGAGAAAAACTAGCTAATTTGAATCTTTTTGAAAAAATTAAAAAAATAATTTATGGAACATCATTAGTAATTTTTCCTGATTAAGATACATTTTATAATTTTGATGACATGTTTTAAATTGGTTAAAATCCAATCTGCACTTTGTTAGAATATTTAACAAATTGGACCAAGCAATATTTCTAACAAAGACAAATCAGTATTTCTTCTAGATTTTCCAGAACAAAAATTTTAAAAGAAATTCAAAATACTTTGAAATAAGATTTAAATTTGATTATTACAGATTTTCTAGATTTGCCAGAATATTTTTATTTTATTTTAATCATAGTAAGTTTGAAGAAATATTTCACAAATATTCTTCGTCGAAAAACCAGAAGCTAAAATATTTATTATTCTTTACAATAAAAAAAAAAATAAAATACTTGAACATTGACTTAAATTGTAAGGAAAGAAGAGGAAGACATTTAAAAGGTAAAAAGGTATATTTGTTTAAAAATCCTAAAATCATTTTTAAGGTTGTATTTTTTCTCTAAAATTGTATTTAAGTAATAAGAAGCAAAGTAAAAAATAAATGAATTTATTTAAACAAGTGAAGACCCATCCATCCATCCATTTTCTACTGCTTATTCCAAGTGAAGACCAAGTCTTTAAAATATTTTCTTGGATTTTCAAATTCTATTTGAGTTTTGTCTCTTTTAGAATTAAAAATGTCGAGTAAAGGGAGACCAGCTTGCTAGTAAATAAATACAATTTAAAAAATAGAGGCAGCTCACTGGTAAGTGCTGCTCTTTGAGCTATTTTTAGAACAGGCCAGCGGGCGACTGATCTGGTCCTTACGGGCTACCTGGTGACCGCGGGCACCGCGTTGGTGACCCCTGCCCTAGTATATACAATAATATAAACCAAGTCATTGTATTTCATTTAGGATTATTTCATATCTTTATTTAAATAAAAATATATTTTTATAATTTTTAGATACAGTCAATAAATAATGTGAACATGTATCATAACATGGAAATCTAAGAGAACGTGTTGTGGATGATTGTGGACTGGGAATTTTTTTAATTACATTTTTTTACACATTTTTATTTATTTAAAAAAAAAAAAGTTTTTCCGACGTATTACATTTTAGACAATTTCTCTTAGTTATTATTTCTCCGGCTGTAGTAAAGACACGCTCACAGGGCACAGAGGAGGCGTCAGTGCGACACAGTTGGCGTATCGGTCACGTGACCAAAACAGCTCATGATCGGTCACGTGACCTTCTAAAAGCGGTACACGCACCGACACAGGGTTTTGCTCTATGAGCACGACGCATGCGCCGATGCATCGGTGTTGCCGTACCCATCACTAGTGCACACTGAAGCCAGTTTTCACCATGGACTGAGAGGGTGCCGATCGAGACAAATTCCTGCTCTGAAATCAACACTTTCTTGCTCAACTGGAATTGGTAGCTGCTCACATGCACAGCAGATGAGCTAAATGCCTTCAGTTTTATGGTCGGATGAGACTGAGCAGAGTAACATTCAAGGTGAGAACACAGTACCGACTGTCAAGCTCGGTGGTGGTTGCATCATGCTTTTTGCTGCAAGTGGTACTTGAGCACTGCACGACACGGACGGAATAATGACAAGTCTTGAAATTGAGCTCAAAACAACAGCTCGAAGACTGCAATTTTGGCGGGATTGGGTATTCCAGAATGGCAATGATCCCAAACACACCTCTGGTTTTATAACGGATAAACCAGGCGTGACCTCAACACTATTTAACATTCTTGGACAGTGCTACCAATTCAGGAAAACAACCAATTTTTAAATCAACCATCCATCCATCCATCCATCTTCTTCCGCTTATCCGAGGTCGGGTCGCGGGGGCAGCAGCCTAAGCAGGGAAGCCCAGACTTCCCTCTCCCCAGCCACTTCGTCCAGCTCCTCCCGGTGGATCCCGAGGCGTTCCCAGGCCAGCCGGGAGACATAGTCTTCCCAACGTGTCCTGGGTCTTCCCCGTGGCCTCCTACCGGTCGGACGTGCCCGAAACACCTCCCGAGGGAGGCGTTCGGGTGGCATCCTGACCAGATGCCCGAACCACCTCATCTGGCTCCTCTCGATATGGAGGAGCAGCGGCTTTACTTTGAGCTCCCCCCGGATGGCAGAGCTTCTCACCCTATCTCTAAGGGAGAGCCCCGCCACCCGGCGGAGGAAACTCATTTCGGCCGCTTGTACCCGTGATCTTGTCCTTTCGGTCATGACCCAAAGCTCATGACCATAGGTGAGGATGGGAACGTAGATCGACCGGTAAATCGAGAGCTTTGCCTTCTGGCTCAGCTCCTTCTTCACCACAACGGATCGATACAGCGTCCGCATTACTGAAGATGCCGCACCGATCCGCCTGTCGATCTCACGATCCACTCTTCCCTCACTCGTGAACAAGACTCCGAGGTACTTGAACTCCTCCACTTGGGGCAAGATCTCCTCCCCAACCCGGAGATGGTGCCATCTCCATCAACCATAAAGAATGGTCAAAATATCCAGCCGGAATTAGGTGAGAAGCGTATGTGTCGAGCTGAGATGAAACATCCATCCATCCATTTTCTACCGCTTATTCCTTTTTGGGTCGCGGGGGGGCGCTGGAGCCTATCTCAGCTACAATCGGGCGGAAGGAATATTTAGATTGTTTTCCCTTCATATTTTTGCATGGTAATTATTAGATAATAATTATAGTAGGTCATAAGATACAACTATAAATAGTCACTTAAAAGCCACAATGCAATCTCACCTCACACTTTCGTTACGTACTCAGTGGCTTAGTGGTTAGAGTGTCCGCCCTGAGATCGGTAGGTTGTGAGTTCAAACCCCGGCCGAGTCATACCAAAGACTATAAAAATGGGACTCAATACCTCCCTGCTTGGCACTTGGCACGAGTCGTCGCAAAAATGCTCCCTGGGATCACTAGCGCCCTCTACCATCATGAGGCGGGAGTCATTTAATGACTCATATTTAACACACGCAGCGCCGGTATATTAATAAAACATAGCTGCTTACTGTTCTTTTTAGCATATTCAATAGCTTGGACCTTAAATCCTACTGAATAGCTCTTCATCTTCTTCCCTTTATGCGATTTTAAATTATTGAAATTAGCCTTCTCCATTTTGGAAAATGATGCCTTGAAAGGTGAAGTGTCACTCGTGACGTGACGAGTTTGACCCGGCGGTAAAACGAGGCATATGCTAATTATTCTGCAAAACGAGTTTGACCCGGGGGTAAAACGAAGCATGCGCTAATTATTTTGCGAAACGAGTTCGACCCGGCAGCAATTCAAGGAAATACGGTATATAATATATATAACACAATATTTTATATTAAAATACTGAACAGATGTTTAATGGGATAAGGTAAACATCTGTTCAGTATTTTAACATAAAAGTGTTTGATTGTGAGGCATTAAAAGCCACAAAATGCAACGGGTCCATCAGACCCACAAACACTGGCTGAGTAACAACAATATGAACATTACACGGAAAATTTCTCTGCCAGTTTCTGCATCCCACAGGGATTCTTCTTTTGTGTTTCTGCACCTGCGGTTCCCACACAAGGTTGCAACATTGTTTGTCAACAATGTCTGCTCTCATTTTCTCGCACATTTGACCCTCTGATGTTCTGTGTACCTACACTCTGTCCTCCTCCTGTCTAGGCCTGCTGTGCGTGTGTGTGTGTGTGTGTGTGTGTGTGTGTGTGTGTGTGTGTGTGTGTGTGTTGGGTGCATGTGGTACACAGAACATCAATTTCCACACTTCTATTAGACCCGGACATCTTATATGTAATAGAAATGTGTAGGGGGGGTGTATGGTGTGTGGTCATTAAATATGTATTCTGATATATGTTCTTCACTGAAAATGAGCCAAATTCATTGAGTCTCAGTTTGAAAAATTAATTAATTGTCTAATTTTTCTTTTAATAAAAAATTAAAACGGGTACCACAGACCCGAAAACCACACAATGGTTAAAAAACGGAATGGAATTTAACTTTTTTTTTTACTGAGTGAGACACCCAGAATGAACATGAAAAAAAAGAATGTGGGATTTACAATATTAACTATGAAGGATAAAACACTGAATATTGACAACATATGAACGTCACACCCCCTCTCGATCGACATATTTTACAATCAAGCGAAACGCAACAAAAATGCAACAAACACAGCGAAATATGAACGTAAAAGGTAAAAAAAACGAAAAACACCTACAATCTGATGTATCTGATACATCACTAAGCTTTAGAACTTTGTTGTAAAAATCTTCTTCCGTGTCTGTCCCTGACACACGCATTTCAGGCTGGCCGGTGTGGAAACGCTCCCCACCCACACTGCTTGGTGCTTCGTCTGAGCTGCTGTGACTTAAATTACCATAGCAACTACAAACCCTGTTTCCATATGAATTGGGAAATTGTGTTAGATGTAAATATAAACGGAATACAATTATTTGCAAATAATTTTCAACCCATATTCAGTTGAATATGCTACAAAGACAACATATTTGATGTTCAAACTGATAAACATTGTTTTTTTTTGCAAATAATCATTAACTTTAGAATTTGATGCCAGCAACACTTGACAAAGAAGTTGGGAAAGGTGGCAATAAATACTGATAAAGTTGAGGAATGCTCATCAAACACTTATTTGGAACATCCCACAGGTGAACAGGCAGATTGGGAACAGGTGGGTGCCATGATTGGGTATAAAAGTAGATTCCATGAAATGCTCAGTCATTCACAAACAAGGATGGGGCGAGGGTCACCACTTTGTCAACAAATGCGTGAGTAAATTGTTGAACGGTTTAAGAAAAACCTTTCTCAACCAGCTATTGCAAGGAATTTAGGGATTTCAGCATCTACGGTCCATAATATCATCAAAGGGTTCAGAGAATCTGGAGAAATCACTGCACATAAGCAGCTAAGCCTGTGACCTTCAATCCTTCAGGCTGTACTGCATCAACAAGCGACATCAGTGTGTAAAGGATATCACCACATGGGCTCAGGAACACTTCAGAAACCCGCTGTCAGTAACTAAAGTTGGTCGCTACATCTGTAAGTGCAAATTAAAACTCTCCTATGCTAGGGGAAAACCGCTTATCAACAACACCCAGAAACACCATCGGATTCGCTGGGCCTGAGCTCATCTAAAATGGACTGGTACAAAGTGGAAAAGTGTTCTGTGGTCTGACGAGTCCACATTTCAAATTGGGGGAATGTCCGGCGGGCCAGATTGAAAAACTTAACGCGCCTTAATTTGCCCAGGTATGCTTTCGATTTTGTTTTTTGCAATAGGAATGACTACGTAAAAAAAAAAAGCGGCTTTAATTAATTGGGGCTCATACCCTGCAGTGTGAACGTAGCTTAAGACGGTAAATCTGAAAATGACAGCCGCCTGATGACTTTTTATTTGTTTACAAAAACTGCTGAGGACGGCAACATTTTCCTTCAAAGTGTATAATTTAGAACATCAATTCAGACTTGTGCACCCAATTCTTGCTTATGAGACATTTAAGTGTACGTACTGTAAAGCTTTAACCTGAGCTGCACTTAATGTTGGATATGCACCCCTGTGTGTATTCTGAACCAGGTGAGGAAAACCTCTTAAATTCACTCTCATGCTCTCCAGATGGAGAGGTGAAAGGATTTGCTTTGTGCTGACAGACAGTGACTGATCCTGTGAAGTGGAAGAATCTGACTTTATAATGAGCTGATGTAGGTCCACAGAATAGGCAAAGGAGGACAGACGGCCTCATGTTAGTGTGGGAACCGAAGCTAGAATAACCCTACAAGAAAAAAAAAAAATTACAATTATGATTATATATATATATATATATATATATATATATATATATATATATATATATATATATATACACACACTTGCAGGTAAAACTATGTGACTGAACTATTAGGCGAGACTGGAAGATTACATTTACCTACTGAGTTAATTAAAATGAACAAAAACACATTTACCGTATTTTTCGGAGTATAAGTCGCACCGGAGTATAAGTCTCACCTGCCGAAAATGCATAATAAAGAAGGAAAAAAACATATATAAGTCGCACTGGAGCCCGGCCAAACAATGAAAAAACTGGGACCTATAGTCAGAAAAAAAAAAAAAAAAAAGTATATATATATATATATATATATATATATATATATATATATATATATATATATATATATATGTATTTTTTTTGTTGTTGTTATTTTTGTTGTTGTTTTTTTTGTTTTTTTTAATCACACTTTTTATTTGTCTTTTTGCTCTGATTCAACTCCTCAGATATAACAAGTACCATATTTTCCGGACTATAAGGTGCACTTAAAATCCTTTCAATTTCTCAAAAATCGACAGTGCGCCTAATAACCCGGAGCGCCTAATGTACGGAATAATTCTGGTTGTGCTTACCGACCTCGAAGTAATTTTATTTGGTACATGGTGTAATGATAAGTGTGACCAGTAGATGGCAGTCACACATAAGAGATAGGTGTAGACTGCAGTATGACGCCAGTAAACAACACCAAAATTTTAAATGTTCCGTTGAAAATAAAGAACATTACACACGGCGCTCAAACATCCGTCAAAATGTTTTCGTATGACTTTGAAGCCTGCACCACTTGATGGATTGTCGGCCCATTACCGCTACCGTAGTCAGAGATACAAGTATTGCTATGGTGTGTGTATAAGGACCGCTAAATGGCACCCATTAGCCATACTTGCCAACCCTCCCGGATTTTCCGGGAGACTCCCGAAATTCAGCACCTTTCCCGAAAACCTCCTGGGCCAAATTTTCTCCCGAAAATCTCCCGAAATTTAGGCGGAGCTGGAGGCCACGCCCCCTCCAGCTCCATGCGGACCTGAGTGATGTGTCGACAGCCTGTTTTCACGTCCCCTCTCCCACAATATAAACAGCGTGCCTGCCCAATCACGTTATAACTGTAGAATGATCGAGGGCGAGTTCTCGGTTTCTTATGTGGGTTTATTGTTAGGCAGTTTCATTAACGTCCTCCCAGCGCGGTAACAACACACAACAATAGCAGTCACGTTTTTGTCTACCGTAAAGCAGTTCGTCTGCTGTAAACAGCAATGTTGTGACACTCTTAAACAGGAAAATACTGCCATTTACTGTACATGCATTTGTGACAATAACATCTAGGGCTTTTAGAGAGTGTAGCGCACAACTGCGCACACAACAAGGAGACGAAGCAGAAGAACGAGGAAGATACAGCCATGGCGACGACGACGACGAGTAAGATGAAGAAATACGCTTGTAAGTTCCAAGCCGCAGTTGCGATTGGACCTGGATAGCCCCCGGGAAGAAGTAGTGGACTACCAAGTGCTTGGTAGTGAAGATCTTCCTCAGGAAGCAAAGATTGACCGATTTTGGGCCATGCTAGGAAGAGATGGAATATTCCAGACTCTAGTGCATTTGATGAAAGCACTTTTGTGCGTGCCACACAGCAATGCATCATCAGAGAGGGTGTTCAGCATGGTTAGAAAGATAGTGACAGAGAATAGAACAAGGATGGACGATTCAACCCTTAACTCAACAATGAGTAGATTAGTGTTATGTGTGTAAATGTGTAAATAAATGAACACTGAAATTCAAGTATTTATTTTATTTATATATATATATATATATATATATATATATATATATATATATATATATATATATATATATATATATATATATATATATATAGCTAGAATTCACTGAAAGTCAAGTATTTCTTATATATATATATATATATATATATATATATATATATATATATATATATATATATATATATAGCTAGAATTCACTGAAAGTCAAGTATTTCTTATATATATATATATATATAAGAAATACTTGACTTTCAGTGAATTCTAGTTATATATATATATATATATATATATATATATATATATATATATATATATATATATATATATATATATATATGAAATACTTGACTTGGAGAATTCTAGCTGTAAATATACTCCTCCTCTCTTAACCATGACCCCAACCACGCCCCCGCCCAAACCACGCCCCCCGACCACGTCCATAGTGGATCGAACATAATAGCGAGAGTCCAGTCCATAGTGGGGCCAGCAGGAAACCATCCCGAGCGCAGACGAGTCAGCAGCGCAGAGATGTCCCCAACCGATGCACAGGCGAGCGGTCCACCCCGGGTCCTGACTCTGGACAGCCAGTACTTCATCCATGGCCACCGGACCTGTGTGTCTCCCCCTCCACAAGGGAGAGGGGGGCAGAGGAGAAAGAAAAGAAACGGCAGATCAACTGGTTTAAAAAGGGGGTCTATTTAAAGGCTGGAGTATACAAATGACTTTTAAGATGGGACTTAAATGCTTCTACTGAGGTAGCATCTCTAACTGTTACCGGGAGGGCAATCCATAGTACTGGAGCCCGAATAGAAAACGCTCTATAGCCCGCAGCCTTTTTTTGGGCTCTGGGAATCACTAATAAGCCGGAGTTCTTTGAACGCAGATTTCTTACAATCGGCAAGATAGGATGGAGCTAGACCGTGTAGTATTTTATACGTAAGTAGTAAAACCTTAAAGTCACATCTTAAGTGCACAGGAAGCCAGTGCAGGTGAGCCAGTATAGACCTAATATGATCAAACGTTCTTGTTCTTGTCAAAAGTCTAGCAGCCGCATTTTGTACCAACTGTAATATTTTAATGCTAGACATAACACACAATATATATATAGTATAACACACAATGGTGAGTAAGGGGAGCGCAGTTGGTGATGAATCTCAGTGCCCCGTGGTACACACTATCCAGCTTGTGGAGACAACCAGCAGTAGCATTCATGTACAACACATCTCCATAGTCAATAACAGGTAAAAAGGTTGTTTCCACTATGCAAACTTTTGACCACGACAGTAAGTCCTTTATTTTGTATTGTTGTACATTTGTTGGTCGTGCGATGGGTGATGGGCCAAGAAGACGCCAATGAGGAATTGTTGAACACAAAGCTTTACTTGTTTCAGCGAGCCTCAAATTGGAGCTGCAGCTCCAGGAGAAAAAGTGGACCTGATTGCGCCTCTGCTGTCTTCACGGACCACTGTCCTTAAATATTTTTTACACGAAGACCCTTACTCTTCACAACTCTAGCTTTGGAGTCGGTCAGTCTGGACAAAGCCCTCTTTGTTGCTTGGCCAGTCATACTATTTCCTGTGATCGGTTTGAGTCGGGTGACCTCCAGATCCTGATCTGTACTCCTACCGGTGGGGGCTTCCTACCAGATGTCGTTATTGTGTTTACATTTCCTCCTAAAATCCAACTGCTGCCATCCCTTACGTTCCTCAATGTCCTGGGGGCAACAGACCCCCACTCTCTGGAGATTTTGTGATGGACATGGGCACTTTTGACCATAATAGAATAATTCTCTAAAGCATGGGTGTCAAACTCTGGCCCACGGGCCAAATTTGGCCAGCCGGGTAATTTCACTTGGCTCGTGAGGTGATATCAAATTAACACTAGAGCTGGTCAATCGATTATATACAGCGGCTGTGCCGCGATACACCGCTAATTCTCATACTTGCCAAACCTCCCGGGAGACTCCCAAATTTCATGGCCCTCCCAAGAATTGTAACGTCCCCTTTTCGTCCAGTCCAGCGAGTGCTGACTCAGTTACATAAAATGTGCGGCTTTGGCACGCTCACAGAGGTGAATGCAACGCATACTTGATCTTCAGCGATACAGGTTACACTGAGGGTGCCAGTATAAAAACTTTTAACATTGTTAGAAATATACGCTACACTGTGAATCCACACCAAACAAGAATGACAAACACATTTCGGGAGAACATCCGCACAGTAACACAACATAAACACAACAGAACAAATACCCAGAAGCCTTTGCAGCACTAACTCTTCCAGGACGCTACAAGGTGTGTGTATGTGTGTGTGTGTGTGGGGGAGGGGGGTGGCGGGGTTTGGAGGTAGCGGGGGTGTATATTGTAGCGTCCTGGAAAAGTTAGTGCTGCAAAGGGTTCTGGGTATTTGTTCTGTTGTGTTTATGTTGTGTTACTGTGCGGATGTTCTCCCAAAATGTGTTTGTCATTCTTGTTTGGTGTGGATTCACAGTGTGGCGTATATTTCTAACAATGTTAAAGTTGCTTATACGGCCACTCTCAGTGTAAACTGTATCGCTGTTGATGAAGTATGCGTTGCATTCACGTGTGTGTGCGTACAGAAGCCGCTCATATCTTGTGACTGGGCGGGCACGTTGTTAGAAGGGATGAAAAGTGGACGTGACGACAGCTCGTAGAGGACGTTAAAAGCAGTGCCTGTAAGGCACGCCCCCAAGACTGTGGAATATGAGATATAATGACTGATGAACACCTTCGTTCGATAATGAAGGTTGCCTCAGCTCAAAGCCTGAGCCCCGAAATTAATGAACTAGCATCCAAGAAAAGATGTCAGGTATCTGGCTTGGGCACATTAGATTAGATCAGTGTGTTGCAAACTGAGCCGTTTAAAGTCCTGAATGGTTGGTTTATTCATTATTTTATTTTCAAATGTATTAGCCTGTGGAAAAAGTTAATGTTATTTTGATTGATTGAAACTTTTATTAGTAGATATATTTAGCGTTGTAGACGTGTGTTCGCCTAGCTTCACATATTGTTTCCTATTTGTTAAATAACTTCTAATCCAGTTTAAGACCAACCCTCTGATGCGATACCGTTCTAGTTTTTTGATTAAAATATTGTGATTAATTGTGTCAAATGCTTTAGTTAGATCCATAAACACTGCTGCCGCACATTTTTTACTGTCTATTGCATTGGTAATTTCTTCCGTAATTTTAATTAAAGCCATCAAAGTTGAAACATTAGTTTTGTATCCATATTGGTTCTCAGCGAGTATTCTATTTTTGTTTGTGAAACTCTCTAATCTGTTATTGAACAGTTTTTAAATGATTTTAGAAAATTGTGGAAGTAAAGAAACAGGTCTATAATTTGTAAATTGGTGTTTGTCTCCAGTCTTATAAATGTGTGCAACTTTAGCTATTTTCATTTTGTTTGGGACTTTACCCATTTGAAATGATAGCTTACTAATATACATTAATGGTCCTGAGATCTCTTCAATAACCCTTTTTATCGTTTCCATATCAATTCCATTACAATCAGTTGAAGTCTTAGAATTGCATTTTTTCACAAATTTAACTATTTCCTCCTGTGTCACTTTATTGAGGAACATTGAGTTGGGATTTCTCTCTCTGGTATTATTATAGTCCTCAATTGAAACTGGGTTTGGAATCCTTTCCTCCAATTTTGGTCCAATATTTACAAAGTAACTATTGAAGCTTTCAACTACTTCTTTTATGTTGTCATTATTTTTGTTTCCGTCTGAGAAGTATTGGGGTTAATCCCTCTTAGTAATATTTTTATTAATGCTGTTGAGGATGCCCCATGTTGCTCTCATATTGTTTTTGTTCCTGTCTAAGAAGGAAGATGTGGCCAGCGCGCCTGCAGGAGCAAAGGTCACCGCCTCTGTCTATGGTGCTGAGGACGAGCATCATCGGATAGGGGCGGGGCATGGGCTGACGGCGAGACACAGCTGGCAGGTGAGTAGATTCCACAGGTGGTACGTGTTAATCTAATCATCTGTTGTCTTTAACAGTAAGCGGCCGGGAGCAGGAGGGGAAAGAGGATACGGACTTGACTGAAAAGTCACGTTCTGCGGAAGAAAGACTTGGAATAAAATAGATGTGCATTAAAAACTTTGTTCAACTTGCACGCCTGGCTCCGGTGAAGTGTCTGTCAGTGGGACTGCTAGGAAGTGACTTCCACAAAATGTTTTTTAAACAATCTTTGAACCCTCTAGAAATTAAATCAGGGCTGTTCTGATTAGGGTTTTTTTTTTTTTAAAAAGGTCCTGCTTTGAGAATATATATTTTGAAGAAAGAAATTAGAAACAAATTAAAGTGGTGAGGGATTACTGGGAATATAGTGCAAAAATAATAATGATAATAATAATAATATTGTCTTCTGTGCAATATTTGCAGAAAACAACTTTCAACCATGGTCAGTCAGTTTATATTCCTGAACAAGTTTTAAAGTATTTCACTGGCTGAGCCTCAGTGACTAATACCACAGAAATATATTACACTGACACTTGGCACCCATATTACACTTCTATTTATCAACAGGCTCAAATCCTGGAATGAAGGGCAGCACATAACTCCCTGTGGTCATAAAGAAATATGGAGACCTCAGCAGCAGCAATGTAGAAGCTGATGGATAACCAAGTGTCTATTGGCTGAATATCATCCTTTCTACATATACAAACCCCGTTTCCATATGAGTTGGGAAATTGTGTTAGATGTAAATATAAACGGAATACAATGATTTGTAAATCATTTTCAACCCATATTCAATTGAATGCACTACAAAGACAAGATATTTGATGTTCAAACTCATAAACTTCAATTTTTTAGCAAATAATAATTAACTTAGAATTACATGGCTGCAGCACGTGCCAAAGTAGTTGGGAAAGGGCATGTTCACCACTGTGTTGCATCACCTTTTCTTTTAACAACACTCAGTAAACGTTTGGGAACTGAGGTGACACATTTTTTAAGCTTCTCAGGTGGAATTATTTCCCATTCTTGCTTGATGTACAGCTTAAGTTGTTCAACAGTCCGGGGGTCTCCGTTGTGGTATTTTAGGCTTCATAATGCGCCACACATTTTCAATGGGAGACAGGTCTGGACTACAGCCAGGCCAGTCTAGTACCCGCACTCTTTTACTATGAAGCCACGTTGATTTAACACGTGGCTTGGCATTGTCTTGCTGAAATAAGCAGGGGCGTCCATGGTAACGTTGCTTGGATGGCAACATATGTTGCTCCAAAACCTGTATGTACCTTACAGCATTAATGGCGCCTTCACAGATGTGTAAGTTACCCAAGTCTTGGGCACTAATACACCTCAATACCATCACAGATGCTGGCTTTTCAACTTTGCGCCTATAACAATCCGGATGGTTATTTTCCTCTTTGGTCCGGAGGACACAACGTCCACAGTTTCCAAAAACAATTTGAAATGTGGACTCGTCAGACCACAGAACACTTTTCCACTTTGTATCAGTCCATCTTAGATGAGCTGAGCCCCAGCGAAGCCAACGGCGTTTCTGGGTGTTGTTGATAAACGGTTTTCACCTTGCATAGAAGAGTTTTAACTTGCACTTACAGATGTAGCGACCAACTGTAGTTACTGACAGTGGGTTTCTGAAGTGTTCTTGAGCCCATGTGGTGATATCCTTTACACACTGATGTCGCTTGTTGATGCAGTACAGCCTGAAGGATCGAAGGTCACGGGCTTAGCTGCTTACGTGCAGTGATTTCTCCAGATTCTCTGAACCTTTTGATGATATTACGGACCATAGATGGTGAAATCCCTAAATTCCTTGCAATTGCTGGTTGAGAAAGGTTTTTCTTAAACTGTTCAACAATTTGCTCACGCATTTGTTGACAAAGTGGTGACCCTCGCCCCATCCTTGTTTGTGAATGACTGAGCATACCATGGAATCTACTTTTATACCCAATCATGGCACCCACCTGTTCCCAGTTTGCCTGTTCACCCACTTCTTTGTCACGTGTTGCTAGCATCAAATTCTAAAGTTAATGATTATTTGCAAAAAAAATTATGTTTATCAGTTTGAACATCGAATATGTTGTCCTTATTCAACTGAATGTGGGTTGAAAATGATTTGCAAATCATTGTATTCCGTTTATATTTACATATATCACAATTTCCCAACTCATATGGAAACGGGGTTTGTACTTATTTAGAATATTATGTTGGATATTTTCTCATTTGACATTGTTATGCGGGAATTGGATCTGATCGTGATCATTAACAGACGTGTCGCATTCCCTGACGGACCTTTTGCGGAAACGCTAAATATGCATTGTTGTTTAATGACATTTTTTTAGCCATGTATACTGTTAATCATCCAATCTAGTCCACTATTGACAGGTGTGTGCTTCTTCAAACATGTGAATTGGATTGATTTTGACACAAGTGCACTTTAAGAAAGGTCACCTCAATAATGTATGGGGGACTTGAGCTATGGAAGGAGATTGTCAACAAATGGTTTTAATGTTTGCACATATTTCATTTGTCATTTTTCAATTAAATATGATAATTTAAATTGGAAACTGAGATGCTACATTTGTACTGGTTGTGAACATTTCAAGGAAGGCCTTCACACAGTTTGCTGCGTTCAATGGCTTTCACAACTTTGAGCAGGCAATGCATGAAATTAAACACAAACATTAGGACCGTAAAAAAGCAATGTAATGATATTGACTTGATATAGTTGATACTATATCAGTGATTACTTGGGGTATCCCGATCCCGTATTGATTTCAGATATTGTGCCGATATTAGCAAAAAGACAAGTATTGTATCATATTTAAGTACCGTATTTTTCGGACTATAAGGCGCACTTAAAATCCTTTCATTTTCTCAAAAATCGACAGTGCGCCTTATAACCCGGTGCGCCAAATGTACGGAATAATTCTGGTTGTGCTTACCGACCTCGAAGCAATTTTATTTGGTCACGACGTGGACTATGGGATGGTTTGTTTTCCCGGAATGCAAAGGAATTGGAGCGGACGTGGCGTGAAGGTAAATGCATCTTTATTTTAACACTAACTTCAACAAAAGGCGCGCTCAAGGCGGAGATAAATTTGGCTAAGAAAACAATAAACTAGCACAAAGGCAAAACTATGAACATGAAACAAACAACACTTACTTGTGGCACGAGCGGAGCATGAAATAGACTTCAACATGAAACTATTAACAGGCATGAGTCACTAGGATAATGCCGCCAGACAGACTAACTGAAAAGGACAGGCTTAAATACTAGTGACATGATTGATGACAGGTGTGTGAGTCCGAGCGTTAAAACAGGTGCAACTAATGGGTTGACATGGCAACAAAGCAAGGGAGTGAAAACAGGAACTAAAAAGAGTCCAAAAACCAAACAGAACATAACTTAAACAAAACATGATCACAGACATGACAGTACATGATGTAATGATAAGTGTGACAAGTAGATGGCAGTCATACATAAGAGTTACGTGTAGACTGTAATATGACTCTTGTGAACAACACCAAAACTTTATTTGTTCCTGTGGAAGTCGCTTCCTAGCGGTTCCACTGTCAGACACGGCACCGGAGCCTAGCGTGCAGGTTTAACAAGGTTTTTAATGATAATGTTCTCAACAAAAGTTTTCCTTCCAAAAGTTTTCTCTCCGTATCCTCTCTCCCCTCCTGCTCCCGGCCGCTTACTGTTAAAGACAACAGATGATTAGATTAACACGTACCGCCTGTGAAATCTAATCACCTGCCCGCTGTGTTTCGCCGTCAGCACTGCCACGCCCCCGTCTGATGGTGCTCTGTCCTCAGCACCATGGACAGAGGCGGTGACTTTTGCTCCTGCAGGTAGCGCTGGCTACATCTCCCTCCATAGTTCCATTAAAAATAAAGAACATTACACACGGCACTCAAAAATCCGTCAAAATGTTTTAGTATGACTTTGAAGCCGCACCGTTTGAGTCAGAGATACAAGTATTACTATGGTGTGTGTATAAGGGCCGCAAAATGGCACCCATTAGCAGACATATCTGGCGTTTTGTTTCACAATATTATGAAAAGCGACTTTTCTTACCTTCTGGTACCTGCTGATGTGTATTTGAGGTCTGCATTAGTCCTGAAAAATTGCACGCTTCCGCCACTGTAGTCCGTGCTAATGCCGTAGTCGATAAGCTTCTTCTTGTTCACTATCTTCTTATTATGGGACATCCATCCTGCGCTGTTGCCATTTCTAATATAAAGTAGTGTAAAGTTCTAACTTATATCTCACTATGCAAGCGCTAAAAACTACCGGTGTAGTGAGTTTACATTATTCACCCACGGAACTTTAGTTATTAGAGAGTTACGGTCGGATGTTTTTTCACGGGATATATGTCCGGCGTTGTCGTTGCACTAGTGAGCGACAGATGAAGAGATGCTGCTTCGTTATTGATTTAAGTAAAGTCTGAATGTCATTAAAACAGTTAGCTCCATCTTTTGACACTTCTTTCACTTCCGTCCTTGCACGCTACACCGCTACAACAAAGATGACGGGGAGAAGATGCTGTCGAAGGTGAGCCACATAAATAAGACCGCCCACAAAACGGTGCATCCTGAAGCGACTGTCAGAAAGCGGCTTGAAGATGATCTGTAAAACATCATCTATGCAACATTTTGACCAAATAACCATTACATGGTTTTCAACCTTTTTTGAGCCAAGGCACATTTTTTGCGTTGAAAAAATCCGTAGGCACACCACCAGCAGAAATAATTAAAAAACGAAACTTAGTTGACAGTAAAAGGTCGTTGTCGCAATTGTTGGATATGACTTTAAACCATAACCAAGCATGCATCAATATAGCTCTTGTCTCAAAGTAGGTGTACTGTCACCACCTGTCACATCACGCCCTGACTTATTTTGAGTTTTTTGCTGTTTTCCTGTGTGTAGTATTTTTGTTATTGTCTTGTGCTCCTATTTTAGTGGCTTTTTCTCTTTTTTTGGTATTTTCCTGTAGCAGATTCATGTCTTCCTTTAAGCGATATTTCCCACATCTACTTTGTTTTAGCAATCAAGAATATTTCAGCTGTTTTTATTCTTCTTTGTGGGGACATTGTTGATTGCCATGTCATGTTCGGATGTACACTGTGGACGCCGTCTTTGCTCCACAGTAAGTCTTTGCTGTCGTCCAGCATTCTGTTTTTGTTTACTTTGTAGCCAGTTTCGGTCTGCATAGCCTTCCCTAAGCTTCAATGCCTTTTCTTAGGGGCACTCACCTTTTGTTTATTTTTGGTTTAAGCATTAGACACCTTTTTACCTGCACACTGCCTCCCGCTGTTTTCGACATCTACAAAGCAATTAGCTACCGGCTGCCACCTACTGATATGGAAGAGTATTACACGGTTACTCTGCCGAGCTCTAGACAGCATCGACACTCAACAACAACACATAGTTTGCAGACTATAATTACTGGTTTGAAAAAAATATTTTGAACCCAAATAGGTGAAATTAGATCATTTTCTACGGCACACCAGACTGTATCTCACGGCAAAGTGGTTGAAAAACACTGATGTAGACCACAAGGAAGTGTTTTCAATTTAGAAAAAAAAATAAATAAAATGACCCCTTTAATGTGCCTTTTTTATGAAAAAAGACCCGACTTGACCCCTCATTGGCAGTGCGCTATATAATCCGGTGCGCCCTATGGTCCCGACCTTATAAACAACTCCGTCTCGTAGTCCTCGACCACTCACTCTAAGACCCAGGTGTCAAACTCATTTTAGCTCAGGGGCCGCATGAAGGAAAATCTATTCCCACGCGGGTCGGACTGGTAAAATCATGGCATAATAACTTAAAAATAAGATTATTTTGCTTTTATACCCAACCATGGCACCTACCTGTCACCAATTAGCCTGTTTACCTGTGCGATGTTCCAAATACAGGTTTGATGAACATTCGTCAACTTTTTCAGTCTTTTTTGCCTCTTGTGCCTGTGGTGAGGGATGTCCTATCTTGGTTGTTTCTGTCTTGTGAATTGCATGTTTTAGTTTGAAAAGTAACTCCTCTCGTTTCAGGTCACTTGCCGTCATCCCCGATCCCTGATTGTGTCCACCTGTTCCCCATTAGCCCCATGGGTCTTATAAGCCCACGCCTCCCTTTGTTCTGTGCCTGTGTCTTGTTGTCTCGTACATCTCCAGCTTCCTGCCCAAGCCTTGTCTCATCTTACTTTGAGTATCCTGATCCTGAATTCCTTTGATGGTATTTTTGAGTTTCCTTTTCTCCTCCTAAGCAGAATGATTTTTGTTATAACATTTTGCAGTCGAACTGGTGAGTTTCAGTTTATTCTTACAGTTCCTGCTTTTCCTCAATTTCTGGACTGGATTTTTGTTAACTATTTTTCTAGATCAAAAACAGTGTAGAAGTTTAATAGCCATTGTTTCCCCCTCCTTTTGGAGCGTTTTTTTGTTATTGATAAATGTCATAGTTTTATTCCGCGCTAAGTATAGTTCGCGATTGGTATTTTTGTTTCCTTCTTTCGGAGGAATTTTCGGTTGTTCCCTTTTTGTGGAACCTTTTTGATTAGTTGTCAGATATAGCCATGGTTGTATTGCCCTGACTCTGGAGGTGAAAAAGTAACATTCAAAATAAAAGTCTGCCGGATTGTTCTCCACTCTGCATCTGAGTACTATTCTTGATCTAGACCTGACACACTGCAAAGACTGAAATCTAAGTAAGATTAAATATCTCAAATAAAGGTGATATTTGCTTATTTTCTGTCTGATAAGATAATTCTTTTCACTACACTAAGCAGATTTTATGTTAGTGTTTTACTTTTTTAAGGGTTTTGGTCCTAAATGATCTCAGTAAGATATTACAGCTTGTAGCTGAGATTTTATGACCTATATTGAGTAAAACATGCTTGAAACTAGAATATCAACTGTTGCAAAGCTGTAATTAACACGCACAAGTATAAAACTACTTTTTTAAAGTAATAAAAAAAAAAAAATCATGATGCCGAGCGCATATCATTATGTCAAGATAATGGCACTAGACTTTACTTCATTTAAGAATATTTTTCAACATATTGAACAAAACGGTCTCTTTTTTTTCTACCAAGAAAAGTGCACTTGTTATTAGTGAGAATATACTTATTTTAAGGTATTTTTGGGTTCATTGGGGTTAGCTAATTTTACTTGTTTTGTAAAGTCTTGACAAGCCGATTGTTGTTGTTCTATTGGCAGATAATTTTGCTTAGTTCAAATAAAATACCCCTAATTTTTGTATTTTTTTATTGTTTTTGAACACTGACCTTTTGCAGTGCAGTGCCAGCTTTTTATAAACATGTTGCAGGCATCAAATTCCAAATGAGGTAATATTTGCGAAAAATAACAAAGTTTTCCAGTTAGAACGTTAAGTATCTTGTCTCTGCAGTCTATTCAATTGAACATAAGTTGAAGAGGATTTGCAAATCATTGTAGTCTGTTTTTACAAACCCTGTTTCCATATGAGTTGGGAAATTGTGTTAGATGTAAATATAAACGGAATACAATGATTTGTGAATCATTTTCAACCCATATTCAATTGAATGCACTACAAAGACAAGATATTTGATGTTCAAACTCATAAACTTTTTTTTTTTGCAACTAATAATTAACTTAGAATTTCATGGCTGCAACACGTGCCAAAGTAGTTGGGAAAGGGCATGTTCACCACTGTGTTACATGGCCTTTCCTTTTAACAACACTCAGTAAACGTTTGGGAACTGAGTAGACACATTTTTTAAGCTTCTCAGGTGGAATTCTTTCCCATTCTTGCTTGATGTACAGCTTAAGTTGTTCAACAGTCCGGGGGTCTCCGTTGTGGTATTTTAGGCTTCATAATTCGCCACACATTTTCAACGGGAGACAGGTCTGGACTACAGGCAGGCCAGTCTAGTACCCGCACTCTTTTACTATGAAGCCACGTTGATGTAACACGTGGCTTGGCATTGTCTTGCTGAAATAAGCAGGGGCGTCCATGGCAACATTGCTTGGATGGCAACATATGTTGCTCCAAAACCTGTATTTACCTTTCAGCATTAATGGCACTTTCACAGATGTGTAAGTTACCCATGTCTTGGGCACTAATACACCCCCATACCATCACAGAGGCTGGCTTTTCAACTTTGCGCCTATAACAATCCGGAGGGTTCTTTTCCTCTTTGGTCCGGAGGACACGACGTCCACAGTTTCCAAAAACAATTTGAAATGTGGACTCATCAGACCACAGAACACTTTTCCACTTTGGTTCAGTCCATCTTAGATGAGCTCAGGCCCAGTGAAGCCGACGGCGTTTCTGGGTGTTGTTGATAAACGGTTTTCGCCTTGTATAGGAGAGTTTTAACTTGCACTTACAGATGTAGCGACCAACTGTAGTTACTGACAGTGGGTTTCTGAAGTGTTCCTAAACCCATGTGGTGATATCCTTTACACACTGATGTCGTTTGTTGATGCAGTACAACCTGAGGGATCGAAGGTCACGGGCTTAGCTGCTTACGTGCAGTGATTTCTCCAGATTCTCTGAACCTTTTGATGATATTAAGGACCGTAGATGGTGAAATCCCTAAATTCCTTGCAATAGCTGGTTGAGAAAGGTTGTTCAACAATTTGCTCACGCATTTTTTGACAAAGTGGTGACCTTCGCCCCATCCTTGTTTGTGGAATCTACTTTTATACCCAATCATGGCACCCACCTGTTCCCAATTTGCCAAATAAGTCTTTGAAGAGCATTCCTCAACTTTATCAGTATTTATTGCCACCTTTCCCAACTTCTTTGTCACGTGTTGCTGGCATCAAATTCTAAAGTTAATGATTATTTGCAAAAAAAAAAAAAAAAAAAGTTTATCAGTTTGAACATCAAATATGTTGTCTTTGTAGCATATTCAACTGAATATGGGTTGAAAAAGATTTGCAAATCATTGTATTCTGTTTATATTTACATCTAACACAATTTCCCAACTCATATGGAAACGGGGTTTGTATTTACGATTTACACAACGTGCCCTGTGGGTTTTGTAAATCAATCTAATTGTTTTTTTCCATGATGCATTACACAAAAGGTTAATCATCTATTGTGGTTTATTTAGTTAATGATAATGTCTTTGATTAGCAAGAGTTAGGTCTGATTATATGAGTTATATTCAACACATGATATATGGCGATGTGACAATCTGTTGACTCTGCTCTGTATTTTACACAGAAACCTTTCAACGCGCTTTAAAAAAAAATCACAGTTTAGTAATGACTCGCCTCATAAGTCACCGGGTTTATAACGGATATAAAAAAGTCACGGCTAATCTATCACGTAGAAGTGTGCGGTGACAGTCGCCATCAGACCATCCCCTAAAAAACTCAACATGTCGTCAACAGCGCTCCAAAAAAAAAAAAAAAAAAAAAAAGAGACCTGTCAGTCAGCATTTGTCGAGGGAGAATTCAAGTTACATGACAGTGCAGGAGACTTCAATGTCACAAACCTCCACCTGTTCCGCGTGTGTCATTAGCGCTGCTTGGTGATGACAGCCCCCCCGACACTTGATAGGCAAAGGCCATCATCATCCTTTATCCCGACGGAGAACATCTGACAACAAAGTGATTTGACTGCATGACTGACTGAATCACCAGCTAACAGACTGACAGACGATGGAAGTGCGGCATAGGGAGCGACGGGGACAAACAAACACCGGATATGAAATGAGGAAGAAGTTTGCACATGCCAAAAAGCCGTGCTCGTTTTGATAACGTACACCGTTGCGCATCAAAGCCTCCGCGTCTGTGCGCCAAGTGACATTGTTGCACCTTCGCCGTCCACCTCCAAATTGGAAAGTCAGAAATGGCAGCAATAAAACGGCAAGAGTACAGCAGAAGATAATGGAAACACATTGAAAGAGTTGCTCTCCTGCCAAGTGGCGCCGGTGCCGCCGGAGCACAAAAAAAAGTCATGTGCCAAAGCCTGTCAAACACAGGGCGCCCGTCCAATCCACCGGAAGAGGAGACAACTGGCTGCCGCTCGGCCAGACCTGCACAGGATTGACATTTTATGGAAGACGACACAAAAGACCTGATGGCACAAGGGTATAGAGCGAGACCTTTTTCTAAAAAAAAAAAAAGTACCAATGATTCTCACACACACACAAAGTGTGGTGAGATTGTCCTCTGCGTTTGACCCATCAGCAGTGAGCAGCAGCGGTGGCCGCGCCCGGGAATAATTTTTGGTGATTTAACTGTTATGTATACAGGAGGGAGTTGTGACGGCACAGAACCACAAGGGGGAATTGTTGCTCTGTGTTTTATTATATATGGATATATGTATGTATTAGAGATGCACGGCAATTATTTAATCCGCAACCGCATCACAAAAGTCGTCAACCATCCGCATCCACCCGAACTAACATTTAATCAAAACCGCACCTGCCCGCACCCGCCCGTTGTTATATATCTAATATAGACGATGGAAGGCATTAGTGAGGTTATAAAGCTTTTGCCTGTTAAAGAAAGGAGACTGATCCAATGCAGCAGAGACATTCAATGCGTGCCACGCTGTCACGGCCCAGACGCACACCAGTGCGCAATCATCTGGGAGCCGCACTGAGCGCACCTCCAAGCGCGTAGAGTGCGATGTCCCTCGCACCCGCGGCGGCTCCACCCGGGCTCGCACCCGAGGCTTCAGCGCGCACCGCGGCGGCCATCCTACTCGTCGCGGCCTAGCCCTCGCGGCTCTCGCTGCCGGCGACGGCCGGGTATGGGCCCGACGCTCCAGCGCCATCCATTTTCAGGGCTAGTTTATTCGGCAGGTGGGTTGTTACACACTCCTTAGCGGGTTCCGACTTCCATGGCCACCGTCCTGCTGTCTATATCAACCAACACCTTTTCTGGGGTCTGATGAGCGTCGGCATCGGGTGCCTTAACCCGGCGTTCGGTTCATCCCGCAGCGCCAGTTCTGCTTACCAAAAGTGGCCCACTCGGCTCACCAGGGTGAGCCCCACCCTTTTCGTGAGCGCACTGCGCGCGGAATGACCCCTGTTACGCGCCCCCGGCAACGGGGGTGGCGGGGAGGTAAGCTGCGCGGGCGGAGCGCGCGGAGTGACCCCTGTTACGAGCCCCCGGCCACGGGGTTGGCCGGCAGGTAAGCTGCTTACCTGCTGCGCGTGACGCCGGCCGCGGCGAAGGCGGACGAGGCGGGGTGTCGGTGCGGTGGGCACGGTGGTGACCCTGGACGTGCGTCGGGCCCTTCTCGCGGATCACCTCAGCTACGGCTCCCGGTGGGGCCCTCTCGGGGGAAGGGGCCTCGGTCGAGGCGTCCCTTCTCCGCTCCGTAAAAGTGTCCATCTCTTTTTTTTTTTCTTCTTCTGTTGTGGCATATGCTGCAGATGCCTGCTCGTTTTTCGTATGTGGGTAACAACATTTAACTATGTATATATATTTCCAAATTGGTTTAACTGCCCCCCGCCTGAATCTATTTAAAATCTTTTTTTTTTTATTTCAACCGCCCGACCCGACCCGCGGATAAAATCTTTTTATTTTTTATTTTAACCGCCCGACCCGCGGATAATCCGCGGACTCCGCGGTTGTGTCCGCAAACCGCGCATCTCTAGTATGTATGTATGTATGCATCAGTGACGTGCAGTCACTAGAGGCAGGTGAGGCGTGGCCTCACCTGCCATCATGGAAAGAAAAAAAAATGTAAAAAGAAAAAAATATATATTAAATTGTTAAATGTATCCAGTGATTATACTATAAAGTTATTTTCCATTTAACTTCACCAGTTTTAGATTATTTTTATTCAAAATAGCTGAATTTTCACATTTGCCGTTCAAATACTGAGAAGAGACGGTGCGGTGAACAGCATGTGCAGTGCCTCAACATGGACAGACTCGGCTAACTGCTGGTCTGCTGTGCAGTGAGACCGTATTGCTATATGAACTATATTATACATTTCCATAGTTTAGTTAGCTGAGGTATATAATGTACAGTGTATTTTGTCAACAACTGTATGTGTGTAACGTATTTCTTGTGCTGAGCGATCATAAAACGGCTGCAAAGACGCACTGGCTGAGGCTCGCCTCCTGCACCCCCGCCGTAGAATGCACGGCAACCCCTGACGGGAGTGTTATATCAACTAAAGCCCACACTTAAACTTTCCACGTGAAAGATTGAATCTATTTAAAAAAAGTTATTTCATAAGAAGCCAAAAAGTGCAAAAACAATAATGTTCGTATTGGAGGAGTTGTGGATGACTGCAGGGCCACAACATTAGGTACACCTGCAGACTGCAGGTGTACCTAATTCACAACTCCTCCAACACGAACATTATTGTTTTTGCACTTTTTGGCTTCTTACTAAATAACTTTTGTAACCTATTTTTATGGGCTTTCCTCTTTGTGATGTTAAGTTCCTGTTATGCGCTGTTATACCGTATATGCCTTGAGCTCTTATTTTGAAGGCGCTAAGAGCGAAAGTGATGTCACGTTGCGGAGGTTTTTGAAAGAAGGTAAAAAAAGTGGTCCTCGTGTAAACTGGAGCCTCAGTGTTTGTTATTTTGTAGTTTCATCCAGTATAGGCGACATTTATAAACCCTCGGTTACACTTTTTTTAAATAGATTCAATCTTGCTCGTGGAAAGTTGAAGTGAGGGCTTTAGTTGATATAACACTCCCATCAGGGGGTTCATTAATCCAGCACAACAGCGGCACATTTATAAGTAAAGGTAAGACCATAATAAAGTTTTTTAATTAAATGTGCTTTTTTGTGTGCTACAGTTTGTATGTGTAAAGTTAAAGTTAAGTTAAAGTACCAATGATTGTCACACACACACTAGGTGTGGTGAAATTTGTCCTCTGCATGTGACCCATCCCCTGGTTCACCCCCTGGGAGGTGAGGGGAGCAGTGGGCAGCAGCGGCGCCGCGCCCAGGAATCATTTTTGGTGATTTAACCCCCAATTCCAAGCCTTGATGCTGAGTGCCAAGCAGAGAAGAATGCTGGTATGAGCTTTTAAACATAACCCGTTAACTGCTGCCAATCAAATGGTGAATAAGATACTCTTTAGGGTTCATATGTTTGTAAATCTGACTGTGATGAAGTCAGTGCCTCACCAGCCATCAACCTCACCGCACGTCACTGGTATGCATGTATCTATGTATAGGGGACGGCGTGGCGAAGTTGGTAGAGTGGCCGTGCCAGCAATCAATCAATCAATCAATGTTTATTTATATAGCCCTAAATCACAAGTGTCTCAAAGGGCTGCACAAGCCACAACGACATCCTCGGTACAAAGCCCACATAAGGGCAAGGAAAAACTCACCCCAGTGGGACGTCGATGTGAATGACTATGAGAAACCTTGGAGAGGACCGCATATGTGGGTAACCCCCCCTCTAGGGGAGACCGAATGCAATGGATGTCGAGTGGGTCTGACATAATATTGTGAGAGTCCAGTCCATAGGGGATCCAACATAATAGTAAGAGTCCAGTCCATAGTGGGGCCAGCAGGAGACCATCCCGAGCGGAGACGGGTCAGCAGCGCAGAGATGTTCCTAGCCGATGCACAGGCGAGCGGTCCACCCCGGGTCCCGACTCTGGACAGCCAGCACTTCATCCATGGCCACCGGACCTGTCTCCCCCCCTCTCCACAAGGAAGAGGGGAGCAGAGGAGAAAAGAAAAGAAACGGCAGATCAACTGGTCTAAAAGGGGGGTCTATTTAAAGGCTAGAGTATACAAATGAGTTTTAAGATGGGACTTAAATGCTTCTACTGAGGTAGCATCTCTAACTGTTACCGGGGGGGCATTCCATAGTACTGGAGCCCGAATAGAAAACGCTCTTAGCCCGCAGACTTTTTTTGGGCTCTGGGAATCACTAATAAGGAATCGGAGGGTTGCTGGTTACTGGGGTTCAATCCCCACCTTCTACCATCCTCGCCACGTCCGTTGTGTCCTTGGGCAAGACACTTCACCCCTTGCTCCTGATGGCTGCTGGTTAGCGCCTTGCATGGCAGCTCCCGCCATCATTGTGTGAATGTGTGTGTGAATGGGTGAATGTGGAAATAGTGTCAAAGCGCTTTGAGTACCTTGAAGGTAGAAAAGCGCTATACAAGTATAACCCATTTATCATTTATGTACAAACCCTGTTTCCATATGAGTTGAGAAATTGTGTTAGGTGTAAATATAAACGGAATACAATGATTTGCAAATCCCTTTCAACCCATATTCAATTGAATGCACTACAAAGACAACATATTTAATTGTTCAAACTCATAAACTTTTTTTTTTTTTTTTTGCAATTAATAATTAACTTAAAATTTCATGGCTGCAACACGTGCCAAAGTAGTTGGGAAAGGGCATGTTCACCACTGTGTTACATGGCCTTTCCTTTTAACAACACTCAGTAAACGTTTGGGAACTGAGGAGACACATTTTTCAAGCTTCTCAGGTGGAATTATTTCCCATTCTTGCTTGATGTACAGCTTAAGTTGTTCAACAGTCCGGGGGTCTCCGTTGTGGTATTTTAGGCTTCATAATGCGCCACACATTTTCAACGGGAGACAGGTCTGGACTACATGCAGGCCAGTCTACTACCCGAACTCTTTTACTATGAAGCCACGTTGATGTAACACGTGTCTTGGCATTGTCTTGCTGAAATAAGCAGGGGCGTCCATGGTAACGTTGCTTGGATGGCAACATATGTTGCTCCAAAACCTGTATGTACCTTTTAGCATTAATGACGCCTTCACAGAAGTGTAAGTTACCCATGTCTTGGGCACTAATGCACCCCTATATCATCACAGATGCTGACTTTTCAACTTTGCGCCTACAACAATCCGGATGGTTCTTTTCCTCTTTGGTCCGGAGGACACGACGTCCACAGTTTCCAAAAACAATTTGAAATGTAGACTCGTCAGACCACAGAACACTTTTCCACTTTGTATCAGTCCATCTTAGATGAGCTCAGGCCCAGCGAAGCCGACGGCGTTTCTGGGTGTTGTTGATAATCGGTTTTTGCCTTGCATAGGAGAGTTTTAACTTGCACTTACAGATGTAGCGACCAACTGTAGTTACTGACAGTGGGTTTCTGAAGTGTACCTGAGCCCATGTGGTGATATCCTTTACACACTGATGTCGCTTGTTGATGCAGTACAGCCTGAGGGATCGAAGGTCACGGGCTTAGCTGCTTACGTGCAATGATTTCTCCAGATTCTCTGAATCCTTTGATGATATTACGGACTGTAGATGGTAAAATCCCTAAATTCCTTGCAATAGCTGGTTGAGAAAGGTTTTTCTTAAACTGTTCAACAATTTGCTCACGCATTTGTTGACAAAGTGGTGACCCTCGCCCCATCCTTGTTTGTGAATGTCTGAGCATTTCATAGAATCTACTTTTATACCCAATCATGGCACCCAGCTGGTCCCAATTTGCCTGTTCACCTGTGGGATGTTCCAAATAAGTGTTTGATGAGCATTCCTCAACTTTATCTGTATGCATTGCCACCTTTCCCAACTTCTTTGTCACGTGTTGCTGGCATCAATTTCTAAAGTTAATGATTATTTGCAAAAAATCCAAAGTTTATCAGTTTCAACATCAAATATGTTGTCTTTGTAGCATATTCAACTGAATATGGGTTGGAAATGATTTGCAAATCATTGTATTCCGTTTATATTTACATCTAACACAATTTCCCAAATCATATGGAAACGGGGTTTGTAATACCACCTTAACATTTGACAACAAAACAATTATACAAACTGACTTAGGAAAAGAATCTCAATATTATCCTCAAACCAACTCTCTCATTTGAGTCACTAAAAGAGCCTTCTGTCATCTGTCCCATGTTTTCCACCATCGACACTGAGATCGACCATCCTATCTCACTGATTGTATTGTACCATATGTCTCAGGCAGAAATCTGTGTTCAAAGAACTCTGGCTTATTAGTGATTCCCAGAGCCCAAAAAGAGTCTGTGGGCTTTAGAGCGTTTTTTATTCTGGCTCCAGTACTCTGGAATGCCCTACCGGTAAGAGTTAGAGATGCTACCTCAGTAGAAGCATTTCAATTCCATCTTAAAACTAATTTGTATACTAGTCTAGCTTTTAAATTGACCCCTTTTTAGACCAGTTGATCTGTCATCTCTCTTTTCTGCTCTGCCCCTCTCTCCTGCGTAGATAGGTTACCAGGTGACCACGGATTAGCCTACACGGAGGTATGTGCTAGCTGTTCCAAGTTGGGACCCGGGTTGGACCACTCCTCTGTGCATCAGTCGGTGACGTCTCGGTGCCCCGACTTGTCTACATGCAAGATGATCCCCTGCTGGCCCCACTCTGTACTGGACTCTCACATTATTAACCGTATCCACTCGGCATACATTGCACCGGTCACCCAAAAAGGTTTCTCATTGTGCCCATTGGTTTGAGTTTTTTCTTGCCCTGATGTGGGATCTGAGTCGAGGATGTCTTTGTGACTTGTGCAGCCCTTTGAGACATCTGCGATTAAGGGCTATATAAGTAAACTTTGATTGATTGATGACGTACAGGGGCTGTCCGCTCCCTGTACGATCACTGTCAGAGCTTGGTCCGCATTGCCGGCAGTAAGTCGGACACGTTTCCAGTGAGGGTTGGACTCCGCCAAGGCTGCCCTTTGTCACCGATTCTGTTCATAACTTTTATGGACAGAATTTCTAGGCGCAGTCAAGGCGTTGAGGGGATCCGGTTTGGTGGCTGCAGGATTAGGTCTCTGCTTTTTGCAGATGATGTGGTCCTGATGGCTTCATCTGGCCAGGATCTTCAGCTCTCACTGGATCGGTTCGCAGCCGAGTGTGAAGCGACTGGGATGAGAATCAGCACCTCCAAGTCCGAGTCCATGGTTCTCGCCCGGAAAAGGGTGCAGTGCCATCTCCGGGTTGGGGAGGAGACCCTGCCCCAAGTGGAGGAGTTTAAGTACCTAGGAGTCTTGTTCACGAGTGAGGGAAAAGTGGATCGTGAGATCGACAGGCGGATCGGTGCGGCATCTTCAGTAATGCGGACGCTGTATCGATCCGTTGTGGTGAAGAAAGAGCCGAGCCGGAAGGCAAAGCTCTCAATTTACCGGTCGATCCACGTTCCCATCCTTACCTATGGTCATGAGCTTTGGGTTATGACCGAAAGGACAAGATCACGGGTACAGGCGGCCGAAATGAGTTTCCTCCGCCGGGTGGCGGGGCTCTCCCTTAGAGATAGGGTGAGAAGCTCTGCCATCCGGGGGGAGCTCAAAGTAAAGCCGCTGCTCCTCCACATCGAGAGGAGCCAGATGAGGTGGTTCGGGCATCTGGTCAGGATGCCACCAAAACGCCTCCCTCGGGAGGTGTTTAGGGCACGTCCAACCGGTAGGAGGCCACGGGGAAGACCCAGGACACGTTGGGAAGACTATGTCTCCCGGCTGGCCTGGGAACGCCTCGGGATCCCCCGGGAGGAGCTGGACGAAGTGGCTGGGGAGAGGAAAGTCTGGGCTTCCCTGCTTAGGCTGCTGCCCCCGCGACCCGACCTCGGATAAGCGGAAGAAGATGGATGGATGGATGGATGGATGGATGATTGATGATTGAAGAATAATCATAATAATCATAATAATACATTATTATTACAATGTTATTAGTGCATCCACTGAGGATTAATCTTCCCAGTCTTTAAAACTAGATGATACTTCTGTTTCAAACTTTTATCAAGGGTCCCTTGAACACACCACGGTTATGTACTACAAGTTTAAAGAGTGAAATTTAAACATGAATATATCCAATACTGCCACGAATAGATTTGGTTCTTAAATGCTGGCGCTGTATGTGAATGTATAAAGGTGAGTTTGAAGACGTTATGAGTTTGTGTTGAGTGAACAGTTAAGGGTTCCATGCTGGATTCTCCACTACCAGAAGGAATGAACCATTGGTACGTAGCGTAGGTAGTGTTCCGCATTTCTATGTTGATTAAAACAATCGTATTGAAGTCTGACTAGAAAATTGATGATGTTATAATTTATAACTGATTGATTCAAATGAAAGAAACAAATATTCAAATCTTTACAAGAGCCAAGGCCACGATCATGTGCCCTTACCAACCACATAGTGTTTATGCCACGGGCCGGCACTGAAACATATCGCAATAGTACTCGATATACTACTCTAGGCGCCTACTTATACTTGGGGGATTCAGTGTTTTTTTTTTCTGGAACAAGATTGGTTTGTGGTTCTGTGATGGTCTGAATTAGAAATTCTGGGATTGTTTTTTTAGTCCCACTTTGCTTCTATCGGGCAAAGCCACTAGCAAATGACCATCTGGTCACCACTCACACAAAGGCTCCTCTCTCCTGATTGCTCAGTTTGGTGTGGTGGCCAGCTGTGCAATTGGGATTTACTTAGCTTTCTCTGGATTGCTGCAGACACACCAGCACTCAAAGTTCAATGTGCAATGTGTGTTGTTATCAGGGATTTGTCTCCCTCGACGTATGTTTACCTATCAAATGTGCTGTGGCAAAATGAACTAAAAGTTTAAAGGGTAACTGCACTTTTTTGGGAATTTTGCCTATCATTCATAAATACTATGAAAGATAAGACGACATATGTATTTTTTAATGCATTCTAAATAGTAAATAAATGTGATCAAAAGTCTGATTACAGTGGAGCCAATGGAAGTTGCCTATAAAGCCCTTAAAAATCATCCAAACACCTCCATTAAAGTATTATATATATGTTGTAAATATATATACATTGTAGTAACAGGCACATTTCATATTTACGTATACCGAACTAAAATATAAACGCAACACTGTTAGAATAGTCATGTATATACATTATCACACAACTTTATGCTTGAGGGCCGTTGCTATAGTTATTATCTGTATTTTTGTATCTGTGCAAAGCTGGCGATCCAAAAGATTGCCAGCCGTCTTGTATCAGTGCTGTGTCCAGACTCGGCCTGCTGACTGCCAAGGCTGAACATCGAGTACCGGGATGTAGACAAAGCAGAGACGGGGCTATAGCACCAGCGTCAACACATTTGCATTTTTGTATGATCATATATTGTGTCTAACTGGAGTTGTCGAGATTACTCCCTTGCCTCAGTGACAGCTTCAGTGATGTAACCAGGGACCTTTCAAATAAATAGAGGAAGCACGCGGGCTGGACTTTTAGAACGTAGTTTGGATCTGTAACTAGAATACAGCCCAAAACACGTGTCTCCTCATTGAGCCAAATTGAATTCTGTCTCTGCATGATTCCTTGCTTCTCGTCTGTTTAATAGATGTCATCAGTGTTTGAACCTGACAAACACTTTTGTTTTTTTGCTCCCATTTTTCGAACCTCGGATTCAGGAAGAACAGTGTGGTTTTCGTCCTGGTCGTGGAACTGTGGACCAGCTCTATACTCTCGGCAGGGTCCTTGAGGGTGCATGGGAGTTTGCCCAACCAGTCTACATGTGCTTTGTGGACTTGGAGAAGGCATTCGACTGTGTGCCCCGGGAAGTCCTGTGGGGAGTGCTCAGAGAGTACGGGGTAACGGACTGTCTTATTGTGGCGGTTCGCTCCCTGTATAATCAGTGTCAGAGCTTGGTTCGCATTGCCGGCAGTAAGTCGGACACGTTTCCAGTGAGGGTTGGACTCCGCCAGGGCTGCCCTTTGTCACCGATTCTGTTCATAACCTTTATGGACATAATTTCTAGGCGCAGTCAGGGCGTTGAGGGTATCTGGTTTGGTGGCTGCAGGATTAGGTCTCTGCTTTTTGCAGATGATGTGGTCCTGATGGCTTCATCTGGCCAAGATCTTCAGCTCTCACTGGATCGGTTCGCAGCCGAGTGTGAAGCGACTGGGATGGTAATCAGCACCTCCAAATCCGAGTCCATGGTTCTCGCCCGGAAAAGGGTGGAGTGCCATCTCCGGTTTGGGGAGGAGATCTTGCCCCAAGTGGAGGAGTTCAAGTACCTCGGAGTCTTGTTCACGAGTGAGGGAAGAGTGGATAGCGAGATCGACAGGCGGATCGGTGCGGCGTCTTCAGTAATGCGGACGCTGTATCGATCCATTGTGGTGAAGAAGGAGCTGAGCCAGAAGGCATAGCTCTCGATTTACCGGTCGATCTACGTTCCCATCCTCACCTATGGTCATGAGCTTTGGGTTATGACCGAAAGGACAAGATCACGGGTACAAGCGGCCGAAATGAGTTTCCTCCGCCGGGTGGCGGGGCTCTCCCTTAGAGATAGGGTGAGAAGCTCTGCCATCCGGGGGGAACTCAAAGTAAAGCCGCTGCTCTTCCACATCGAGAGGAGCCAGATGAGGTGGTTCGGGCATCTGGTCAGGATGCCACCTGAACGCCTCCCTAGGGAGGTGTTTAGGGCACGTCCGACTGGTAGGAGGCCGCGCGGAAGACCCAGGACACGTTGGGAAGATTATGTCTCCCGGCTGGCCTGGGAACGCCTCGGGGTCCCACAGGAAGAGCTGGACGAAGTGACTGGGGAGAGGGAAGTCTGGGCTTCCCTGCTTAGGCTGCTTCCCCCGCGACCCGACCTCGGATAAGCGGAGGAAGATGGATGGATGGATGGATGGCTCCCATTATTCGTGATGTTGCTCCCATTTTTCATGAGTTGAACTCAAAGATCTAAAACCTTGAATATATACATATATACAGAAAAGCAGTCAGTATCATATTTGCCTCATACAGTGCAACACATCTCAATCAATCAATCAATGTTTATTTATATAGCCCTAAATCACAAGTGTCTCAAAGGGCTGCACAAGCCACAACGACATCCTCGGTACAAAGCCCACATAAGGGCAAGGAAAAACTCACCCCAGTGGGACGTCGATGTGAATGACTATGAGAAACCTTGGAGAGGACCGCATATGTGGGTAACACCCCCCCCCCTCTAGGGGAGACCGAAAGCAATGGATGTCGAGTGGGTCTGACATAATATTGTGAGAGTCCAGTCCATAGTGGATCCAACATAATAGTAAGAGTCCAGTCCATAGTGGGGCCAGCAGGACACCATCCCGAGCGGAGACGGGTCAGCAGCGCAGAGATGTTCCCAGTCGATGCACAGGCGAGCGGTCCACCCCGAGTCCCGACTCTGGACAGCCAGCACTTCATCCATGGCCACCGGACCTGTGCCCCCCCCTCCACAAGGAATAGGGGAGCAGAGGAGAAAAGAAAAG
Organism: Nerophis lumbriciformis; assembly: GCF_033978685.3. Lineage (NCBI taxonomy): Eukaryota > Metazoa > Chordata > Actinopteri > Syngnathiformes > Syngnathidae > Nerophis > Nerophis lumbriciformis. The sequence continues at coordinate 42,449,912 of NC_084563.2, forward strand.
AAACGGCAGATCAACTGGTCTAACAGGGGGGCTATTTAAAGGCTAGAGTATACAAATGAGTTTTAAGATGGGACTTAAATGCTTCTACTGAGGTAGCATCTCTAATTGTTACCGGGAGGGCATTCCATAGTACTGGAGCCCGAATAGAAAACGCTCTATAGCCCGCAGACTTTTTTTGGGCTCTGGGAATCACTAATAAGCCGGAGTTCTTTGAACGCAGATTTATTGCCGGGACATATGGTACAATGCAATCGACAAGATAGGACGGAGCTAGACCGTGTAGTATTTTATACGTAAGTAGTAAAACCTTAAAGTCACATCTTAAGTGCACAGGAAGCCAGTGCAGGTGAGCCAGTATAGGCGTAATATGATCAAACTTTCTTGTTCTTGTCAAAAGTCTAGCAGCCGCATTTTGTACCAATTGTAGTCTTTTAATGCTAGACATAGGGAGACCCGAAAATAATACGTTACAGTAGTCGAGACGAGACGTAACGAACGCATGAATAATGATCTCAGCGTCGCTAGTGGATAAAACAGAACAAATTTTAGCGATATTACGGAGATGAAAGAAGGCCGTTTTAGTGACACTCTTGATGTGTGACTCAAAGGAGAGAGTTGGGTCGAAAATAATACCCAGATTCTTTACTGATTCGCCTTGTGTAATTGTTTGGTTGTCAAATGTTAAGGTGGTATTTTTAAATAAATGTCGGTGTTTAGCAGGACCGATAATCAGCATTTCCGTTTTCTTGGCGTTGAGTTGCAAGAAGTTAGCGGACATCCATTGTTTAATTTCATTAAGACACGCCTCCAGCTGACTACAATCCGGCGTGTTGGTCAGCTTTAGGGGCATGTAGAGTTGGGTGTCATCAGCATAACAATGAAAGCTAACACCGTATTTGCGTATGATGTCGCCTAGCGGCAGCATGTAAATCCTAAAGAGTGCAGGGCCAAGAACCGAACCCTGAGGAACTCCGCACGTTACCTTAACATAGTCCGAGGTCACATTATTATGGGAGACGCATTGCATCCTGTCAGTAAGATAAGAGTTAAACCACGACAAAGCTAAGTCTGACATACCAATACGTGTTTTGATACGCTCTAATAAAATATTATGATCGACGGTATCGAAAGCAGCGCTAAGATCAAGAAGCAGCAACATAGATGACGCATCAGAATCCATCGTTAGCAGTAGATCATTAGTCATTTTTGCGAGGGCTGTCTCCGTAGAGTGATTTGCCCTGAAACCGGATTGAAAAGGTTCACAGAGATTGTTAGACACTAAGTGTTCATTTAGCTGCTGTGCGACAATTTTTTCGAGGATTTTCGAAATAAAGGGACGGTGGGACACCGGTCGGTAGTTTACAATGAGGTCAGGATCAAGGTTAGGTCTTTTGAGCAGAGGATGAATAACCGCTTTATTGAATGCTAGTGGAACAGTGCCAGAGGAAAGTGATACGTTTATAATATTTAGCACTGATGGACCTAATAATACAAAAAGCTCCTTGATAAGTTTCCCAGGAAGCGGGTCAAGTAAACATGTTGTTTGTTTTATCCCACTTACACGCCGTAATAGTTCCTCTAATGTTATTTCATCAAAAAGAGAGAGACTATTTTGTATTGCAGTATCCGTCGTAGATACAGTTGTATCTGTGTTAATAGAACCCAGTTGTAGCTGGGATGCGTTGTCTTTAATCTCCTTTCTAATGAGTTCAATTTTCTTATTAAAGAAATTCATAAAGTCATCTGCTGAGTGGGTGGAGCTATTGGGAGGAGTCCCTTGTTGGGTTAGCGATGCTACTGTACTAAACAAAAATTTAGGGTCGTTTTTGTTGAGGCGGATGAGATTTGAGTAATATTTAGCTTTAGCTAAGGTAAGCATGCGTTTATACGATATTAAACTATCACTCCATGCTTGATGGAAAACCTCAAGCTTGGTCGCGCACCATTTGCGTTCCAACTTTCTACATGATAATTTATGAGCTCTGGTTTCTTCTGTAAACCATGGGGTGCGCCTTTTAGGGGCCCTTTTTTGTTTTAGCGGTGCTATACTATCAATGGTTTTGCGCAGGGCATTGTCAAAGTTGTTAGTTAGGTTATCAATAGAGCCGACATAATTTGGGAATGGTGCCATTACCGAAGGCAGTAGGTCAGCAAGAGTCATCGTTGTGGCGGCATTAATGTTGCGGCTGCTATAGCAGTTATTATTATTATTAGTTTGTTGACAATGAGTCAGAACTTCGAATTTTATAAGGTAATGATCGGACATTACTTTAGTATACGGGAGTACCATAACTTTGGAGGTGGTGACACCCCTGACCAGCACTAGATCTATCGTATTACCGTTGCGATGCGTAGGTTCATTTATTATTTGTGTAAGACCACAGCTATCAATTATAGTCTGGAGCGCCACGCACTGAGGGTCCGATAGGGTATTCATATGGATATTAAAGTCCCCCATTATGATTATATTGTCTGCGTGCGTCACTAGATCAGCAACGAACTCTGAGAATTCATTGATAAAGTCCGAGTGGGGCCCTGGGGGGCGGTAGATAACAGCCTCAAACGATTTGTATTTATTATTTAGGTTAGGGGTAAGGTTAAAGTTTTCATTGTATATTAGTGCGACCCCCCCACCCCTTTTAAGGGGACGGGCAATATGCACATTCGTATAGTTAGGAGGAGATGCCTTATTTAGCGCAAAAAAATTCGTCTGGTTTGAGCCAGGTTTCGCTAAGACCAATGACGTTAAGATTGTTGTCTCTAATGACCTCATTAACTAATAACGTTTTGGGAGACAATGATCTTATGTTTAAAAAGCCCATATTATAAGTATTGGGCTGTTTTGACGAGTTTTTGTTTAAAATATCCGTAGTAGCAATATTAATAATGTTGCGTTTATTATACGTAGTGCACTTTAAATAGTTTCGACCATATCTAGGAATTGATACGACGGGAATTTTCAGATTGTTTGCTTGATGCTGCGATCGACTGAGCGCATCATGATTTGCCACCTCAGTAGAATGCATATCTACCCCGGACACATTCACAACAGAAAACACATTATGTGAGTTGTGTGTTATTCTAAGAAAATTGCTATGCGTACAGGAATTATCCAGCCTGGTGCTGGCTAGTTCTAGCTTAACTGACTCCTCACCCGGACTAGCAGGCTCTGTAATTGCCTGTGACCGGGCTTGCTCTAGTGTAGTTAGTCAAATGTGACTTAAACAGTAGTCTATGTTTTTAGACAGGATGATGGCGCCTTCCTGGTTAGGGTGAAGGCCGTCTCTCATCAGCAAGCCTGGTTTGCCCCAGAAAGAGGGCCAATTATCAATAAACGTTAGCCCCTGTTGTCTACAGAAGCTAGCCAGCCACTTGTTAAGCGAGACTAATCTGCTATACCTCTCATCATTGCCTCTCGCAGGCAGGGGGCCAGAGACAATTACTCGATGCCTGGACATTTTTCTAGCGAGATCACAAGTCCTGGCTATGTTTCTCTTTGTAATCTCTGACTGTCTCATTCTAGTGTCATTGGAGCCAACGTGTACAACTATATTCGCATAACTAGTGGTGCGATTAGCCTGTCGTACGTGTTTACTAGGCCTGTTGCGAGTTAGCTCCCTAAGATTAGCCTCAATGTCAGGTGCTCTGGCCCCAGGGATGCACTTAATTGTGGCTGGTTTGATAAGCTTTATGTTTTGGGTGATGGAGTCCCCTATGACTAAGGTGTGGTGCCCGGTAGACTGGGGTGTAGGACTAGCTAAAGAGCTAAATCTATTATGCGTCTCAACCGGTACACCGTAGCTTGTAGGCCGCTTAGGACTACTACAGGCTGGGCTAGTTAGCTCGCTACAGCTAACGCTAGCAGATGTGTCCGCAACATCTAAAGTTACGAGATTACTCTGCTCTAACTGGCGGACACGGCCCTCTAGCAGAGCCAGCCTCTCCGTGAGTAAGGTGCAAGACGCGCAGGAAGCCATACTCACTGTGTTTTCTGTCACCGAGTGAAGTTCCTGCTGTCTTCCGAGAAGTCCTGGTCACGGTGTGCGGGGAGCCGCTTCCAACGACCGGCGCCGCCTTTCTCCGCGCTAGCTTCGTTAGCTTAGCAGCTAGCTGCTAGCTAGCTGCGGGAGGGGTGGAGAGACAGAGATCGGGTGATTTGCAAGTTAAATAGTACTACTAAATATGTTGAGAAAGTAATAAAGAAAGCTGCAGAACAATTAAAAGCACACAAATAGAACGATACTTAGCTTTTTCGAAACAGCGAGCAGTCAGCGAGCAGTCACGCACGGTGAACCTTCGCATAGAGTTGATCAGGTTGTTGATTGTGGACTGTGGAATGTTGGTCCACTCCTCTTCAATGGCTGTGCCAAGTGGTTGGATATTGGCAGGAACTGGATCACGTTGTCGTATACGCCATCTGAAACCTGCTCAGAGGGTGACATGTCCCGTGAGTATGCTGGCCATGCAAGACCTGGTACATGTTCAGATTCCAGGAATTGTGTACAGATCCTTGCAACATAGGGCCGTGCATTGTCATGCTGCAACTAGAGGTGATGGTCTCGGGTGAATGACACAGGATTTTGTCACAGTATCTCTGTGCATTCAAAATAGACATCAATAAAATGCACTAGCGTCCTTTGTCCATAACATACCCATACCATAACCCCACCCCCACCATGGGCCAATCGATTCACAACATTGACATCATCTCCCACACAACGCCACACATGCTGTCTGCCATCTGCCCTGAACAGTGAAAACCGGGATTCATCCGTCCAGAGAACGCCTCTTCAACGTACCAGACACCATCGAATGTGAGCATTTGCTCACTCAAGTCGTTTACGATGACGAATTGCAGTCGGGTCGAGACCCCGATAAGGACGAAGAGAATGCAGATGAGCTTCCCTAAGATGGTTTCTCACAGGTTGTGCAGAAATTCTTTGGTTGTGCAAACCAACTGTTGCAGCAGCTGTCCGGAGAAATGGTCTTAAACATACGTGGTGGGTAGAGCAGCCGTGCCAGAAACTTGAAGGTCGCCTCTTGTCATCCAAATCACTGCCATTGCCAAATCCTGCCCAAGGACACTTCACCCTTGCCCCCAGTGCTGCTCACACTGTTGAATGAATGATGGGTGGTGGTCGCAGGGGCCGTAGGCGCGAACTGACAGCCACGCTTCTGTCAGTCTACCCCAGGGCAGCTGTGGCTACAAATATAGCTTACCACCACCAGGTGTGAATAAATGATGGGTTCCCACTTCTCTGTGAAGCGCTTTGAGTGTCTAGAAAAGTGCTATATAAATATAATCCATTATTATTACTGTAGAGGTGCACCTGCTGGATGTGGAGGTCCTGGGCTGGTGTGCTTGCATGTAGCTTTTAGTGAGGCCGGTTGGATGTACTGCCAAATTCTCTGAAACGCCTTTAGAAATGGCTTATGGTAGGGAAATGAACATTCAATTCACAGGCAACAGCTCTAGTGGACATTCCTGCAGTCAGCATGCCGACTGCACGCTCCCTCAAAACTTGCGACATCTGTGGCATTGTGCTGTGTGATAAAACTGCACATTTCAGCATGGCCTTTTATCGTGGGCAGCCTCAGCCACACCTGTGCAATAATCATGCTGATTTGATACAGTTTCCCACACCTGTGAGGTGGCATGGATTATCTTGGCAAAGAAGAAATGCTCCCTAACATATATTTAGACAGATTTGTGAACAATGTCTGACAGGAATAATTATTTTTTTAATCATAAAAGTGTTAGATCTTTTGAGTAAAACTCATGAAAAATACAAGCAAAAACAAAATGTATTCAATGTATTTTGCTTATTTTAGGAATTTAAAAAACACATCACAACGTTCAGTTTTTCTCAACTCTATCACTGATTATTACTCACTGCAGACTTTATGAGAGCCAATAAACAAATTAAACATCACTTACTGTGCAATTGCTGCTGTCATTAGGATACCGACTGCTATGATGTTCATATATTCCCATTCAGACTCATAATGGTAGGTGAAATCAAACGTCTTTTCATGTCGACTACGATGGTACATTTTTAGTCTACTTTATACCTGCTTTATCCTTTCCATCCTTACCCTTTCCGTCCTTTGTAACTGAGCTACTGTGTGGAACAATTTCCCTTGTGGATCAATAAAGTCTGTCTAAGTTTAAGTGTAAGTTCTCTAAATTGGCTGTGAAAGTGTACCAACTCGTTGTAACATGTCTTTGTTCGTCTACTATCCATGTGACAGCCATTATTTATGATCTAAATTAAAGTTTAATGAGCAAGGAAACGAGGAATCAGCTAGTCAGTCGATCATGTCAACATTGGCAAGTTCGTGATCACGGCGCCGCTATAGTTTGTGTGCGTTATCAATTAAAAAAACAATATCACTAATAGTTGGTTAATAATCAAGTCAGGGAATGTAAATGGAGTATTGTTGGCGGTTTTTGGATGGTTTTCAATTGGATTTTAAGGGCAGAATAGAGGACCTCCAATTGGCTCCGCGGTAAGCGGACTTTTATTTACGAATTAGAATGCATTTTTGAACCCTTGTGTAATGTTCATATTGTTGTTACTCAGCCAGCGTTTGTGGGTCTGATGGACCCGTGGCATTTTGTGGCTTTTAATGCCTCACAATCAAACACTTTTATGTTAAAATACTGAACAGATGTTTATTGGGATAAGGTAAACATCTGTTCAGTATTTTAACATAAAAGTCCATCAGACCCACAAACGCTGGCTGAGTAACAACAATATGAACGTTGCACGGAAAATTTCTCTGCCAGTTTCTGCATCCCACAGGGATTCTTCTTTTGTGTTTCTGCACCTGCGGTTCCCACGCAAAGTTGCAACATTGTTTGTCAACACTGTCTGCTCTCATTTTCTCGCACATTTGACCCTCTGATGTTCTGTGTACCTACACTAGGTCCTCCTCCTGTCTAGACCTGCTGTGTGTGTGTGTGTGTGTGTGTGTGTGTGTGTGTGTGTGTGTGTGTGTGTGTGTGTGTGTGTGTGTGTTTGGTACACAGAACATCAATTTCCACATTTCTATTAGCCCCGGGTCCAGTGGACCTGGACATCTTATGTGTAATAGAAATGTGTAGGGGGGTGTATGGTGTGTGGTCATTAAATATGTATTCTGATATATGTTATTCACAGAAAATGAGCCAAAGTCAGTGAGTCTCAGTTTGAAAAATGTATTAATTGTATCATTTTTCTTTTAATAAAAAAATTTAAACGGGTCCCACAGACCCGAACACCACACAACAAATACAGTACATCTGTTGTCATGTCTTTCATAATGATTCTGAACAATAGGCAAAATTCCCAAAAAAGTGTATTTCCCCTTTAAGAAACCACATACTGTTATTAAAGTACTATGCAAATTAACAAAGGCTGTCAAAGTAAAATGCTAACTCCCTTTTACGCCACAATTTTTTAACATTTTTACCAAAATGAAAAGAACAAGTACATTTAGTAAGCAAAGATAAAGTACTTTATTGATAAAGATTTGTGGAAGGAGATGGGGCCAGGGCGCTTGTAGGAGCAAAAGTCACCGCCGCTGTCCATGGTGCTGAGGACGAGCACCATCGGGTAGGGGCGGGGCATGCGCTGACGGCAAGACACAGCTGGCAGGTGATTAGATTTCACAGATGGTACGTGTTAATCTAATCATCTGTTGTTTTTTAACAGTGAGCGGCCGGGTGCAGGAGAAGGAGGAAGTTTGGAGAGAGACTGGAAAGTTCTGGAGAAAGCGTATCATTTGATGGTTGTCTTGAAAACATTAAATCTGTTGTCAACTCTGTACGCTTGGATACTTTGACGTGCATATCCGTGGAACGCAAGACAGCGACTTCTCCAATATTATTTCCAGCTTTTCCCTGGCCATATAGTTTAACGTGACGGGCCAGATATGGCCCGTCACGTTTGACACGTTTGACACATATGTTGTAAGGCAACATAATTTGACATTTTCAAAAGGGATTTGAATATATTTGCCAGCCACAGTCGTTAAATGAAGCTGACTAATTGTATAACAAAAATAAAAAACAAACGCTCACAAGCATACAAACAAGTCAAAAATAAGTGTCATTTAATAATTGTAATTTGTCTCTCGCAAGTGATTAGGAGCCACCACCTTTCACAATAGATCAATACGCCAGCGGCGGCCAAGAGAGGGAAGCGAAGCATGCCCAAGTCAGCAGGGTAGAATGTCCGGTCTGACAATACCCATAAGTCACATTCAATGTCGGACGTTTAGGTTCAAAGATGCTTCTGCCCACTAGTGGTCTTTGTGTGGGGATATCTAACTTCAGTTAAATCCCACAGGTGCACCTTTTCAGTAAGGATACTGAACTAAGTCTCCTTGCAAGTCAGCTAAACTTAATTGTATTCATGTAGACACATTTGTCATATTAATTTGTGCCGTGAAATGTGCTTATTCTACAATAATTGTCATCTATTTTATAACAAAGGACACATGCAGCCTTATTGAGATATTGTTTTCTACGGAAGGAATTTGTCCATTTTTTTTAGTTTTTCCTTTTAAAACGCTGTATCAAAGACAAGATATCTAATGTTGGAACTGAGAAACGTCTTTTTTTTTTTTGGCAAATAATCATTAACTTAGAATTTAATGGCAGCAACACATTGCAAAACAAAATGGCAAAATGGCATTTTTACCACTGCGTTACATGGGCTTTCCTTTTAACAACACTCAGTAAAAGTTTGGGAACTGAGTAGACCAATTTTTGAAGCTTTTTAGGTGGAATTATTTCCCATTTTTGCTTGATGTACAGCTTAAGTTGTTCAACAGTCCGGGGGTCTCCGTTGTGGTATTTTAGGCTTCATAATGCCCCACACATTTTCAATGGGAGACAGGTCTGGACTACAGGCAGGCCAGTTTAGTACCCGCACTCTTTTACTACGAAACCACGCTGTTGTAACATGTGCAGAATGTGGCTTGGCATTGTCTTGCTGAAATAAGCAGGGGCGTCCATGAAAAAGACGTTGCTTGGATGGCAACATACTGTATGTTGCTCCAAAACCTGTATGCACCTTTCAGCATTAATGGTGCCTTCACAAAATGAGTAGCATAAAACAAGTCTTACTGTGGCAGCGTCGGAGAAACTTGAATATGAAAACAAACTACGGTGAGTTCAAGGACCGCCAAAATTAGTAGGACAAAACGACATTCGCCAAATAGTCTCATCAGTGAAGCATGTTTAAAACAAACAGTGAGATTTCTAACAATTAGGAATGTTAGTGTCATGTTTGTCCTCTTACAGAAATCACATTAAAACTAAATATATTTTTTCCATATTGAAACAAAATATATTTTTTCCATTTCCAAGGAGCAGCATACAAAACGCCTTTCTGTGGCAGCGTCTAAGAAAGTTATACATGTAAACAAACTACAGTGAGTTCAAGGACCGCCAAAATTAAAAGGACAAAGCGGCACTCGCCAAATATGCACATCAGTGAAGCATGTTTTATATAAACAGTGGGATTTCTAACAATTAGGAATGTTACTGTCATGTTTGTCCTCCTACATAAATCATATTAAAACTAAATATATGTTTTCTATTTCCAAGCAGCAGCATAAAACACGTCTTTCTGTGGCAGCGTCGGAGAAAGTTCTACATGTAAACAAACTACGGTGAGTTCAAGGACCGCCAAAATTAGTAGGACAAAGCGGCACTCGCCAAATATGCACATCAGTGAAGCATGTTTTATATAAACAGTGGGATTTCTAACAATTAGGAATGTTACTGTCATGTTTGTCCTCCTACATAAATCATATTAAAACTAAATATATGTTTTCCATTTCCAAGCAGCAGCATAAAACACGTCTTTCTGTGGCAGCGTCGGAGAAAGTTGTACATGTAAGCAAACTACGGTGAGGTCAAGGACCGCCAAAATTAGTAGGACAAAACGGCACTCGCCAAATACTCTCATCAGTGAAGTATGTTTAATATAAACAGTGGGATTTCTAACAATTAGGAATGTTAGTTTCATGTTTGTCCTCTTACAGAAATCATATTAAAACAAAATATATTTTTTCCATATAAAAACAAAATATATTTTTTTCCATTTCCAAGGAGCAGCAAACAACACGTCTTTCTGTGGCAGCGTCGAAGAAAGTTCTACATGTAAACAAACAACGGTGAGTTCAAGGACCGCCAAAATTAGTAGGACAAAACGGCACTCGCCAAATACTCTCATCAGTGAAGCATGTTTAATATAAACAGTGGGATTTCTAACAATTAGGAATGTTTGTGTTATGTTTGTCCTCCAGAAATCATATTAAAACAAAATATATTGTTTCCGTATTAAAGTAAAATATATGTTTTCCATTTCCAAGGAGCAGCAAACAACACGTCTTTCTGTGGCAGCGTCGAAGAAAGTTCTACATGTAAACAAACTACAGTGAGTTCAAGGACCGCCAAAATTAGTAGGACAAAACGGCACTCGCCAAATACTCATCAGTGAAGCATGTTTAATATAAACAGTGGGATTTCTAACAATTACGAATATTTTTGTCATGTCTGTCCTCTTACAGAAATCGTATTAAAACTAAATATATATTTTCCATTTCCAAGCAGCAGCATAAAACACGTCTTTCTGTGGCAGCGTCGGAGAAAGTTCCACATGTAAACAAACTACGGTGAGTTCAAGGACCGCCAAAATTGGTAGGACAAAACGGCACTCGCCAAATAGTCTCATCAGTGAAGCATGTTTAATACAAACAGTGAGATTTCTAACAATTAGGAAGGTTTGTGTCATGTTTGTCCTCTTACAGAAATCATATTAAAACAAAATATATTTGTTCCATATTAAAACAAAATATATTTTTTCCATTTCCAAGGAGCAGCATAAAACACGTCTTTCTGTAGCAGCGTCGGAGAAAGTTCCACATGTAAACAAACTACGGTGAGTTCAAGGACCGCCAAAATTAGTAGGACAAAGTGGCACTCGGCAATTACTCATCAGTGAAGCATGTTTAATAAAATCAGTGGGATTTCTAACAATTAGGAATGTTAGTGTCATGTCTGTCTTCCTACAGAAATCATATTAAAACAAAATAGATTTTTTCCATATTAAAACAAAATATTTTTTTTTCCATTTCCAAGGAGCAGCAAACAACACGTCTTTCTGTGGCAGCATCGGAGAAAGTTGTACATGTAAGCAAACTACGGTGAGTTCAAGGACCGCCGAAATTAGTAGGACAAAACGGCACTCGCCAAATACTCTCATCAGGGAAGCATGTTTAATATAAACAGTGGGATTTCTAACAATTAGGAATGTTTGTGTCCTGTTTGTCCTCCTACATCCATCCATCCATCCATTTTCTACCGCTTATTCCCTTTAGAGGTCGCGGGGGGCGCTGGAACCTATCTCAGCTACAATCGGGCGGAAGGCGGGGTACACCCTGGACAAGTCGCCACCTCATCACAGGGCAAACACAGATAGACAGACAACATTCACACTCACATTCACACACTAGGGCCGATTTAGTGTTGCCCATCAACCTATCCCCAGGTGCATGTCTTTGGAAGTGGGAGGAAGCTGGAGTACCCGGAGGGAACCCACGCAGTCACGGGGAGAACATGCAAACTCCACACAGAAAGATCCCGAGCCCGGGATTGAACCCAAGACTACTCAGGACCTTCGTATTGTGAGGCAGATGCACTAACCCCTCTGCCACCGTCACGCCTGTCCTCCTACAGAAACCATATTAAAACAAAATATATTTTTTCCATTTCCAAGGAGCAGCATACAAAACGTCTTTCTGTGGCAGCGTCGGAGAAAGTTGTACATGTAAAAAAACTAAGGTGAGTTCAAGGACCGCCAAAATTATTAGGACAAAACGGAACTCGCCAAATACTCTCATCAGTGAAGCATGTTTAATATAAACAGCGGGATTTCTAACAATTAGGAATGTTTGTGTCATGTTTGTCCTCCAGAAACTATATTAAAACAAAACATATTTTTTCCATATTAAAACAAAACATATTTTTTTCCATATTAAAACAAAATATATTTTTTCCATTTCCAAGGAGCAGCATAAAACACGTTTTTCTGTGGCAGCGTCGGAGAAAGTTGTACATGTAAACAAACAACGGTGAGTTCAAAGACCGCCAAAATTAGTAGGACAAAGCGGCACTCGCCAAATATGCACATCAGTGAAGCATGTTTAATATAAACAGTGGGATTTCTAACAATTAGGAATGTTTGTGTCATGTTTGTCCTCCTACATAAATCATATTAAAACAAAATATATTTTTTCCATATTAAAGCAAAATATATTTTTTCCATATTAAAGCAAAATATATGTTTTCCATTTCCAAGCAGCAGCATAAAACACGTCTTTCTGTGGCAGCGTCGGAGAAAGTTCTACATGTAAACAAACTACGGTGAGTTCAAGGACCGCCAAAATTAGTAGGACAAAGCGGCACTCGCCAAATACGCACATCAGTGAAGCATGTTTAATACAAACAGTGGGATTTCTAACAATTAGGAATGCTATTGTCATGTTTGTCCTCCAGCAACCATGTCAAAACAAAATATATTTCTTCCATATTAAAACAAAATATTGTTTTTTCCATTTCCAAGGAGCAGCATACAACACGTCTTTATGTGGCAGCGTCGGAGAAAGTTGTACATGTAAGCAAACTACGGTGAGTTCAAGGACCGCCGAAATTAGTAGGACAAAACGGCACTCGCCAAATACTCTCATCAGGGAAGCATGTTTAATATAAACAGTGGGATTTCTAACAATTAGGAATGTTTGTGTCCTGTTTGTCCTCCTACATCCATCCATCCATCCATTTTCTACCGCTTATTCCCTTTAGGGGTCGCGGGGGGCGCTGGAACCTATCTCAGCTACAATCGGGCGGAAGGCGGGGTACACCCTGGACAAGTCGCCACCTCATCACAGGGCAAACACAGATAGACAGACAACATTCACACTCACATTCACACACTAGGGCCGATTTAGTGTTGCCCATCAACCTATCCCCAGGTGCATGTCTTTGGAAGTGGGAGGAAGCTGGAGTACCCGGAGGGAACCCACGCAGTCACGGGGAGAACATGCAAACTCCACACAGAAAGATCCCGAGCCCGGGATTGAACCCAAGACTACTCAGGACCTTCGTATTGTGAGGCAGATGCACTAACCCCTCTGCCACCGTCACGCCTGTCCTCCTACAGAAACCATATTAAAACAAAATATATTTTTTCCATTTCCAAGGAGCAGCATACAAAACGTCTTTCTGTGGCAGCGTGGGAGAAAGTTGTACATGTAAAAAAACTAAGGTGAGTTCAAGGACCGCCAAAATTATTAGGACAAAACGGAACTCGCCAAATACTCTCATCAGTGAAGCATGTTTAATATAAACAGTGGGATTTCTAACAATTAGGAATGTTTGTGTCATGTTTGTCCTCCAGAAACTATATTAAAACAAAACATATTTTTTCCATATTAAAACAAAACATATTTTTTTCCATATTAAAACAAAATATATTTTTTCCATTTCCAAGGAGCAGCATAAAACACGTTTTTCTGTGGCAGCGTCGGAGAAAGTTGTACATGTAAACAAACAACGGTGAGTTCAAAGACCGCCAAAATTAGTAGGACAAAGCGGCACTCGCCAAATATGCACATCAGTGAAGCATGTTTTATATAAACAGTGGGATTTCTAACAATTAGGAATGTTTGTGTCATGTTTGTCCTCCTACATAAATCATATTAAAACAAAATATATTTTTTCCATATTAAAGCAAAATATATTTTTTCCATATTAAAGCAAAATATATGTTTTCCATTTCCAAGCAGCAGCATAAAACACGTCTTTCTGTGGCAGCGTCGGAGAAAGTTCTACATGTAAACAAACTACGGTGAGTTCAAGGACCGCCAAAATTAGTAGGACAAAGCGGCACTCGCCAAATACGCACATCAGTGAAGCATGTTTAATACAAACAGTGGGATTTCTAACAATTAGGAATGCTATTGTCATGTTTGTCCTCCAGCAACCATGTCAAAACAAAATATATTTCTTCCATATTAAAACAAAATATTGTTTTTTCCATTTCCAAGGAGCAGCATACAACACGTCTTTATGTGGCAGCGTCGGAGAAAGTTGTACATGTAAGCAAACTACGGTGAGGTCAAGGACCGCCAAAATTAGTAGGACAAAACGGCACTCGCCAAATACTCTCATCAGTGAAGTATGTTTAATATAAACAGTGGGATTTCTAACAATTAGGAATGTTAGTTTCATGTTTGTCCTCTTACAGAAATCATATTAAAACAAAATATATTTTTTCCATATAAAAACAAAATATATTTTTTTCCATTTCCAAGGAGCAGCAAACAACACGTCTTTCTGTGGCAGCGTCGAAGAAAGTTCTACATGTAAACAAACAACGGTGAGTTCAAGGACCGCCAAAATTAGTAGGACAAAACGGCACTCGCCAAATACTCTCATCAGTGAAGCATGTTTAATATAAACAGTGGGATTTCTAACAATTACGAATATTTTTGTCATGTCTGTCCTCTTACAGAAATCGTATTAAAACTAAATATATATTTTCCATTTCCAAGCAGCAGCATAAAACACGTCTTTCTGTGGCAGCGTCGGAGAAAGTTCCACATGTAAACAAACTACGGTGAGTTCAAGGACCGCCAAAATTAGTAGGACAAAACGGCACTCGCCAAATAGTCTCATCAGTGAAGCATGTTTAATACAAACAGTGAGATTTCTAACAATTAGGAAGGTTTGTGTCATGTTTGTCCTCTTACAGAAATCATATTAAAACAAAATATATTTGTTCCATATTAAAACAAAATATATTTTTTCCATTTCCAAGGAGCAGCATAAAACACGTCTTTCTGTAGCAGCGTCGGAGAATGTTCCACATGTAAACAAACTACGGTGAGTTCAAGGACCGCCAAAATTAGTAGGACAAAGCGGCACTCGGCAATTACTCATCAGTGAAGCATGTTTAATAAAATCAGTGGGATTTCTAACAATTAGGAATGTTAGTGTCATGTCTGTCTTCCTACAGAAATCATATTAAAACAAAATAGATTTTTTCCATATTAAAACAAAATATTTTTTTTTCCATTTCCAAGGAGCAGCAAACAACACGTCTTTCTGTGGCAGCATCGGAGAAAGTTGTACATGTAAGCAAACTACGGTGAGTTCAAGGACCGCCGAAATTAGTAGGACAAAACGGCACTCGCCAAATACTCTCATCAGGGAAGCATGTTTAATATAAACAGTGGGATTTCTAACAATTAGGAATGTTTGTGTCCTGTTTGTCCTCCTACATCCATCCATCCATCCATTTTCTACCGCTTATTCCCTTTAGGGGTCGCGGGGGGCGCTGGAACCTATCTCAGCTACAATCGGGCGGAAGGCGGTGTACACCCTGGACAAGTCGCCACCTCATCACAGGGCAAACACAGATAGACAGACAACATTCACACTCACATTCACACACTAGGGCCGATTTAGTGTTGCCCATCAACCTATCCCCAGGTGCATGTCTTTGGAAGTGGGAGGAAGCTGGAGTACCCGGAGGGAACCCACGCAGTCACGGGGAGAACATGCAAACTCCACACAGAAAGATCCCGAGCCCGGGATTGAACCCAAGACTACTCAGGACCTTCGTATTGTGAGGCAGATGCACTAACCCCTCTGCCACCGTCACGCCTGTCCTCCTACAGAAACCATATTAAAACAAAATATATTTTTTCCATTACCAAGGAGCAGCATACAAAACGTCTTTCTCTGGCAGCGTCGGAGAAAGTTGTACATGTAAAAAAACTAAGGTGAGTTCAAGGACCGCCAAAATTATTAGGACAAAACGGAACTCGCCAAATACTCTCATCAGTGAAGCATGTTTAATATAAACAGTGGGATTTCTAACAATTAGGAATGTTTGTGTCATGTTTGTCCTCCAGAAACTATATTAAAACAAAACATATTTTTTCCATATTAAAACAAAACATATTTTTTCCATATTAAAACAAAATATATTTTTTCCATTTCCAAGGAGCAGCATACAACACGTTTTTCTGTGGCAGCGTCGGAGAAAGTTGTACATGTAAACAAACAACGGTGAGTTCAAAGACCGCCAAAATTAGTAGGACAAAGCGGCACTCGCCAAACATGCACATCAGTGAAGCATGTTTTATATAAACAGTGGGATTTCTAACAATTAGGAATGTTTGTGTCATGTATTAAAGCAAAATATATTTTTCCATATTAAAGCAAAATATATTTTTTCCATTTCCAACCAGCAGCATAAAACATGTCTTTCTGTGGCAGCGTTGGAGAAAGTTCTACATGTAAGCAAACTACGGTGAGGTCAAGGACCGCCAAATTTAGTAGGACAAAACGGCACTCGCCAAACACTCTCATCAGTGAAGCATGTTTAATATAAACAGTGGGATTTCTAACAATTAGGAATGTTAGTTTCATGTTTGTCCTCCTACATAAATCATATTAAAACAAAATCAATATTTTTCCGTATTAAAGTAAAATATATGTTTTCCATTTCCAAAGAGCAACATGCAACACGTCTTTCTGTGGCAGCGTCGGAGAAAGTTGCACATGTAAACAAACTACAGTAAGTTCAAGGACCGCCAAAATTAGTAGGACAAAACGGCACTCGCCAAATACTCATCAGTGAAGCATGTTTAATATAAACAGTGGGATTTCTAACATTTAGGAATATTATTGTCATGTTTGTCCTCTTACAGAAATCATATTAAAACAAAATATATTTTTTCCATTTCCAAGCAGCAGCATAAAACACGTCATTCTGTGGCAGCGTCGGAGAAAGTTGTACATGTAAGCAAACTACGGTGAGTTGAAGGACTGCTAAACATAGTAGGACAAAACGCCACTCGCCAAATACTCATCAGCGAAGCATGTTTAATGCAAACAGTGGGATTTCTAACAGTTAGGAATGTTAGTTTCATGTTTGTCCTCCTACATAAATCATATTAAAACAAAATATATATTTTTCCGTATTAAAGTAAAATATATGTTTTCCATTTCCAAAGAGCAACATACAACATGTCTTTCTGTGGCAGTGTCGGAGAAAGTTGCACATGTAAACAAACTACAGTGAGTTCAAGGACCGCCAAAATTAGTAGGACAAAGCGGCACTCGCCAAATATGCACATCAGTGAAGCATGTTTTATATAAACAGTGGGATTTCTAACAATTAGGAATGTTACTGTCATGTTTGTCCTCCTACATAAATCATATTAAAACTAAATATATTTTTTCCATTTCCAAGCAGCAGCATAAAACACGTCTTTATGTGGCAGCGTCCGAGAAAGTTTTACATGTAAACAAACTACGGTGAGTTCAAAGACCGCCAAAATTAGTAGGACAAAACGTTACTCGCTAATTACGCTCATCAGTGAAGCATGTTTAATATAAACAGTGGGATTTCTAACAATTAGGAATATTTTTGTCATGTTTGTCCTCTTACAGAAATCATATTAAAACTAAATATATTTTTTCCATTTCCCAGCAGCAGCATAAAACACGCCTTTCTGTGGCAGCGTCGGAGAAAGTTGTACATGTAAAAAAACTACGGTGAGTTCAAGGACCGCCAAAATGATTAGGACAAAACGTAACTCGCCAAATACTCTCATCAGTGAAGCATGTTTAATATAAACAGTGGGATTTCTAACAATTAGGAATGTTTGTGTCATATTTGTCCTCCTACAGAAACCATATTAAAACAAAATATATTTTTTCCATTTCCAAGGAGCCACATGGCTCCAGACTATAGGCTTTAGAGCCGTGGTTTGTCGACCCCTGTCTTTTACAATCCTTAATAGGTCAGATATTGCTTCTTTTCCACCCTATAAATACATTTTCAGCATTGTAGCATGTTTTCTACTGTAAGAACAATAAGCAATCTGACAAGGAAATGTGCATCACTGGGGAGCATCCACACAAGCCTTTCTCACTGAGATTAAACCATCAGGGTGCGGGTGCTCACGGTGGCAGGCGATGGCACATCATTTAAAAGGTGAGGAAAAAGCGGCAGAAAACCCGCCGACTCGACGCTCGAAGCTGGTCAGTTTAGAGCAGGAGTCAGCATAGTGCCCGGTGTGAGCTTCAACCTATAAACAGTGCTCCATAAATTGTCTGAAATAAATCCGTAGCGCAGCCCGCTGACACATCGGCAGCATGTTTGCCGTGCCTCCAGTGATAATTAGTAAGCCAACAAAACAAGTTGTCAAAACCTCCCAATAGCCAACCCAGAAGTCACCAACCAATATCTCTGTTGCATTTAATTCCAAACAAAAACTGCCGGAAACCCTTTGATGTACCCTTTGATAGGCTACTGATCAGTTTGGATTCCCTCTGGCTTGACACTGTATTTATTTTTTAGTCCCTCGGCTGACAAGCGGCTGGTAGCTAGCTAAGTGTTTCCATACACAGTGTGGAGCCGCTTCGCTCTGGCTCGCGAATGAATTATCTATGATGTTTGATTAGTATTAAAACCAGCCCTCCTGCTGCTGTTTTGCACGCATCAATAGGAATTTTCAAAATGGGGTCCAAAGGACCCCAACAAGTCATAAAAATGGGGTCCCACAGTAAATTTTTGGGCTCCCGCTTTTATGGAACCGTTTTGAAAACAAATGATAAATGTAATAATAATAATAGATTGTATTTGTAAAAAGCACTTTACATCGAGTAAACAACCTCAAAGTGCTACAGTGTATTAAAAAAAATAAATAAATAAATAAATAAATAAATAATACATTTAAAAAAATGAATAAAAAAAAAAATTAAAATAAAAACTAGAACAGCCAAACAGCTAGAACTAGTATGCATATATCTAAAAAAATGATTTTTTAATAAGAAGGGTTTTTAAGCCTTTTTTAAAAGCGTCCACAGTCTGTGGTGCCCTCAGGTGGTCAGGGAGAGCGTTCCACAGACTGGGGGCGGCGGGCGAGAAAGCCCGGTCTCCCATTGTTCGTAACTTTTTCCTCGGAGGTAGCCTGTCCGAAGCGCAGGTGTCGTGTGGAGGATTTGGGGGCAAGTAGTTATTTGAGGTAGAGGGGGGCATTTCCATGGAGGCACTGGTGGGTTAGTAGGGAGACTTTGTATTCAATCCTGAGTGGAACAGGAAGCCAGTGAAATGATTTGAGAATTGATGTGTATGCATTGTGTGCATTATCCTGTTATATCTCACATTCTATATTGTGTTTTGGAAAAAAGGTTGTCATAAACGTTACTTAATTCATTAAAGGCCTACTGAAACCCACTACTACCGACCACGCAGTCTGATAGTTTATATATCAATGATGAAATCTTAACATTGCAACACATGCCAATACGGCCGGGTTAGCTTACTAAAGTGCAATTTAAAATTCTGCGTGAAATATCCTGCAGAAAACGTCTCGGTATGATGACGCCTGCGCGTGACGTCACGGATTGTAGAGGACATTTTGGGACAGCATGGTGGCCAGCTATTAAGTCGTCTGTTTTCATCGCAAAATTCCACAGTATTCTGGACATCTGTGTTGGTGAATCTTTTGCAATTTGTTCAATGAACAATGGAGACAGCAAAGAAGAAAGCTGTAGGTGGGAAGCGGTGTATTGCGGCAGGTGTTGTGCCGGATAACGCACCCCCGCCGTAGAATGCACCCCCTGACTGTTGTGCCGGATAACACAGCCGGTGTTTCATTGTTTACATTCCCGGAAGATGATAGTCAAGCTTTACCATTGGCCTGTGGAGAACTGGGACAACAGAGACTAGGAGGACTTTGAGTTGGATGCGCAGACGCGGGACTGTGAGTACGCATGCAGCTGCGGCTTCCAAACATTTGATCGCTCGCCCGTACGTGCGTGCCGCTATGTGCATGTCACGTACGTAACTTTGGGGACTTTGGGGAAATATATGTGCTGTATGAACTTTGGGGAGGTGAACGGTACTTTGGGCTGTGGGATTGAGTGTGTTGTGCAGGTGTTTGAGTTGTATTGGCGGGTTATATGGACGAGAGGGGGGAGGTGTTTGTTATGCGGGATTAATTTGTGGCATATTAAATATAAGCCTGGTTGTGTTGTGGCTAATAGAGTATATATATGTCTTGTGTTTATTTACTGTTTTAGTCATTCCCAGCTGAATATCAGGTCCCACCCGCCTCTCACAGCATCTTCCCTATCTGAATCGCTCCCACCGCCTTCTAGTCCTTCACTCTCACTTTCCTCATCCACAAATCTTTCATCCTCGCTCAAATTAATGTGGAAATCGTCGCTTTCTCGGTCCGAATCGCTCTCGCTGCTGGTGGCCATGATTGTAAACAATGTGCGGATGTGAGGAGCTCCACAACCTGTGACATCACGCGCATATCGTCTGCTACTTCCGGTATAGGCAAGGCTTTTTTTTAATCAGCGACCAAAAGTTGCGAACTTTATCGTCGATGTTCTCTACTAAATCCTTTCAGCAAAAATATGGCAATATCGCGAAATGATCAAGTATGACACATAGAATGGACCTGCTATCCCCGTTTAAATAAGAAAATCGCATTTCAGTAGGCCTTTAAAAAGTAATACAAAAGAAAACACATGTTTATGCATACGTAAAAGTATTCAGTTATAAATTTTCATTCACTTTCTTCTTTCCTTCATGGATTTAAACTTTACCGATGCCGGAATTTCTTTCAATATTTTTGTTTTGTTTTCAGAATATGTTTGTTAAATTTTTGGCCAAAGTAAGACAAATAAAACAATCTGAAGTTGTCTTTATTTTTTAGTTTTAATGCCATGATTTTAATAGTCCGGGCCGCGTGTGCACAGATTTTCCTCCATGTGGCCCCTGAGCTAAAATTACTTCTACACCCCTAATCTAGTGGTACGCCAAATACCCGTTTTTTTCGGAGTATAAGTCGCACCGGAGTATAAGTCGCACCTGACGAAAATGCATGATAAAGAAGTAAAAAAAAACATATATAAATCGCACTGGAGCCCGGCCAAACTATGAAAAAAACTGCGACTTATAGTCCGAAAAATACGGTAATCACTTGATTAGAATAGAATAGAATACCTTTATTGTCATTGTATTAAAAATACAACAAATTTGGAGCGCAGCTCCAGTAAAATGCTTAACCCTACATAATAACAACAATCAGCACAGACATGTCATTCACCCCGTCAAACATATAAAATGCATGATTACTTATAAATAGTATAATTGTTAGGTAGAGATAAATAACCAATAAAAAAGTGCAGTGCCTTGATTAATGAGTTTTCTAATGATTTTTGAGACTGTTTATGACAACCACTGCTTCTGGAATAAATCTGTTCCGAAATCTGCTCGTTCTTGTTTTGCTTCCCTGAGGGCAAAAGTTCAAAAAGTGAGTTGGCAGTCTTTTGATATACACTATATTGCCAAAAGTATTTGGCCACCTGCCTTGACTCACATATGATCTTGAAGTGCCATCCCATTCCTAACCCATAAGGTTCAATATGATGTCGGTCCACCTTTTGCAGCTATTACAGCTTCAGCTCTTCTGGGAAGGCTGTCCACAAGGTTGCAGAGTTTCTTTATAGGAAGTTTAAACCATTCTTCCAAAAGCGCATTGGTGAGGTCACACACTGGTGTTGGTGGAGAAGGCCTGGCTCTCAGTCTCTGTTCTAATTCATCCCAAAGGTGTACTATCGGGTTCAGGTCAGGACTCTGTGCAGGCCAGTCAAGTTCATCCACACCATACTCTGCCATCCATGTCTTTATGGACCTTGCTTTGTGCACTGGTGCACAGTCATGTTGGAAGAGGAAGGGGGCCCGCTCCAAACTGTTCCCACAAGGTCGGTAGCATGGAATTGTCCAAAATGTTTTAGTATCCCGGAGTTCCTTTCACTGGAACTAAGGGGCCAAGCCCAACTACTGAAAAACAACCCCACATCATAACTCCTCCTCCACCAAATTTCACACTCGGCACAATGCAGTCCGAAATGTATCGTTCTCCTGGCAACCTCCTAACCCAGAATTGTCCATCAGATTTCCAGGTGGAAAAGCGTGATTCATCACTCCAGAGAAGGCGTCTCCACTGCTCTAGAGTCCAGTGGCGACGTGCTTTATTTACACCACTGCACCCGACGCTTTGCATTGGAATTGGTGATGTATGGCTTAGATGCTGGAAGCGACTGGGATGAGAATCAGCACCTCCAAGTCCGAGTCCATGGTTCTCGCCCGGAAAAGGGTGGGGTGCCATCTCCGGGTTGAGGAGGAGATCTTGCCCCAAGTGGAGGAGTTCAAGTACCTCGGAGTCTTGTTCACGAGTGAGGGAAGAGTGGATCGTGAGATCGACAGGCGGATCGGTGCGGCGTCTTCAGTAATGCGGACGCTGTATCGATCCGTTGTGGTGAAGAAGGAGCTGAGCCGGAAGGCAAAGCTCTCAATTTACCGGTCGATCTACGTTCCCATCCTCACCTATGGTCATGAGCTTTGGGTTATGACCGAAAGGACAAGATCACGGGTACAAGCGGCCGAAATGAGTTTCCTCCGCCGGGTGGCGGGGCTCTCCCTTAGAGATAGGGTGAGAAGCTCTGTCATCCGGGAGGAGCTCAAAGTAAAGCCGCTGCTCCTCCACATGGAGAGAGGCCAGATGAGGTGGTTCGGGCATCTGGTCAGGATGCCACCCGAACGCCTCCCTAGGGAGGTGTTTAGGGCACGTCCGACCGGTAGGAGGCCGCGGGGAAGACCCAGGACACGTTGGGAAGACTATGTCTCCCGGCTGGCCTGGGAACGCCTCGGGATCCCACAGGAAGAGCTAGACGAAGTGGCTGGGGAGAGGGAAGTCTGGGCTTCCCTGCTTAGGCTGCTGCCCCCCGCGACCCGACCTCGGATAAGCGGAAGAAGATGGATGGATGGATGGATGGATGGTTTAGATGCAGCTGCGGTCCATGGAAACCCATTCCATGAAGCTCTCTGCGTACTGTACGTGGGCTAATTGGAAGGTCACGTGACGTTTGGAGCTCTGTAGCAACTGAAAGTCGGCGACTTTGTTGCACTATGCGCTTCAGCATCCGCTGACCCCTCTATGTCAGTTTACGTGGCCTGAGTTGCTGTTGTTCCCAAACTCTTCCATTTTCTTATAATAAAGCGAACATTTGACTTTGGAATATTTAGAAGCGAGGAAATTTCACGACTGGATTTGTTGCACAGGTGGCATCCTATGACAGTTCCACGCTGGAAATCACTGAGAGCGGCCCATTCTTTCACATATGTTTGTAGAAACAGTCTCCATGCCTAAGTGCTTGATTTTATATTTAGGACATCTGATTGGTGGCCAAATACTTTTGGCAATATAGTGTATTTGTGGATTTGGCCAGAAGTCAACAATTAGCAACTTCCTCTAAAAAAAGGCGGTTGACAACCAATTATTTTTCTGTGCTGTGTTTATGACTCTGTATAGTTTTCCTGTCAAGCTGCTCAACTCCTGGGGAAGCAAACATTAGAACAGTACATGAGCATGCTCTCTATGGTGGAGCGGTGGACAAAGACCAGCAGTTTTTAACAGACATTGCTCTTTTTTTTTTAATTCCTCAGGACATTTAGTTGCTGCCGTGCAGCCCTAAAGTACAGTGTTTTAGTTTTCTACATTCAAATAGTGTTACTGTTCAAACTGTGTGTAATATTACAGTGGCCACAACATATTAAATATACCGTATTTTTCGGACTATAAGTCGCAGTTTTTTTCATAGTTTGGCCGGGCTCCAGTGCAACGTATATATGTTTTTTTCCTTCTTTATTATGCATTTTCGGCAGGTGCGACTTATACTCCGAAAAATACGGTACTTGGTAAATAAAATATCTGCCATGTTTAAATGAACAGCCTGCTATGCTACTGTATTTTAATGTTGGTTATTATGATGGTGCTTGGAGAGCAAAGTGTTTTCTGAGGTTATAAGGGACAAGCGGTAGAAAATGGATAGATGGATGGATGTCATGTACAAACCCTGTTTCCATATGAGTTGGGAAATTGTGTTAGATGTAAATATAAACGTAATACAATGATTTGCAAATCATTTTCAACCCATATTCAATTGAATGCACTAAAAAGACCAGATATTTGATGTTCAAACTCATAAACTTTCTTTTTTTTTTGCAAATAATAATTAACTTAGAATTTAATGGCTGCAACACGAGCCAAAGTAGTTGGGAAAGGGCATGTTCACCACTGTGTTACATGGCCTTTCCTTTTAACAACACTCAGTAAACGTTTGGGAACTGAGGAGACACATTTGTTAAGCTTCTCAGGTGGAATTCTTTCCCATTCTTGCTTGATGTACAGCTTAAGTTGTTCAACAGTCCGGGGTCTCCGTTATTTTCGGCTTCATAATGCGCCACACATTTTCAATGGGAGACAGGTCTGGACTACAGGCAGGCCAGTCTAGTACCCGCACTCTTTTACTATGAAGCCACGTTGATGTAACACGTGGCGTGGCATCTTGCTGAAATAAGCAGGGGCGTCCATTGTAACGTTGCTTGGATGGCAACATATGTTGCTCCAAAACCTGTATGTACCTTTCAGCATTAATGGCGCCTTCACAGATGTGTAAGTTACCCATGTCTTGGGCACTAATACACCCCCATACCATCACAGATGCTGGCTTTTCAACTATGCGTCTATAACAATCAGGATGGTTCTTTTCCTCTTTGGTCCGGAGGACACGACATCCACAGTTTCCAAAAACAGTTTGAAATGTGGACTCGTCAGACCACAGAACACTTTTCCACTTTGTATCAGTCCATCTGAGATGAGCTCAGGCCCAGCGAAGCCGACGGCGTTTCTGGGTGTTGTTGATAAACGGTTTTCGCCTTGCATAGGAGAGTTTTAACTTGCACTTACAGATGTAGCGACCAACTGTAGTTACTGACAGTAGGTTTCTGAAGTGTTCCTGAGCCCATGTGGTGATATCCTTTACACACTGATGCCGCTTGTTCATGCAGTACAGCCTGAGGGATCGAAGGTCACGGGCGTAGCTGCTTACGTGCAGTGATTTCTCCAGATTCTCTGAACCCTTTGATGATATTATGGACCGTAGATGGTGAAATCCCTAAATTCCTTGCAATAGCTGGTTGAGAAAGTTTTTTCTTTAACTGTTCAACAATTTGCTCACACATTTGTTGACAAACGGTGACCCTCGACCCTTCTTTGTTTGTGAATGACTGAGCATTTCTTGAAATCTACTTTTATACCCAATCATGGCACCCACCTGTTTCCAATTTGCCTGTTTACCTGTGGGATGTTCCAAATAAGTGTTTGATGAGCATTCCCTTTACTTTTTCAGTATTTATTGTAACCTTTCCCAACTTCTTTGTCATGTGTTGCTGGCATCAAATTCTAAAGTTAATGATTATTTGCAACAACAAAAAAAAAGTTTATCAGTTTGAACATCAAATATGTTGTCTTTGTAGCATATTCAACTGAATATGGGTTGAAAATGATTTGCATATGATTGCATTCTGTTTATATTTACATCTAACACAATTTCCCAACTCATATGGAAACGGGGTTTGTATTATAAATCATGCCTCTCATCTGTATAACAGAAGGATTAACCATGAATCTAGAAGTTGTTCAACTGTGACCTTCAACTGAGACAAAAGACACGGTCGGCAAGCAGCAATTTTTCCTTGTAACCCTTTGTGTGGTTTATGATTATGACGTGTGGAGTTCCCCAGGGTTCAGTTCTTGGCCTTGCACTCTTCAGCATCTACATGGTGAAATCATACACAAATACGGTGTTAGCTTTCACTGTTATGCTGATGACACCCATTTCTACATGCCCCTAAAGCTGACCAACACACCAGATTGTAGTCAGCTGGAGGCGTGTCTTAATGACTAACTTTTTGCAACTCAACGCTAAGAAAATGGAAATGCTGATTATCGGTCCTGCTAAACACCGACACCTATTTGAATTGAATTTGAGAGAAAACCAGCATGGACAATAGGGTAGGCAAGTCATTGTTTTCCGACTGCTCGAAGAAAAACAACATCCTAATCTACGATTTGACTCCCTCGAATGGCCTTGACGCTGTGTTATCAGGAACAGGCTGCTCTGAAAAACACCCCCGAGGACACCTCAACGATTCACGCTTTTGACCTCCCTTTTTCTCAACAAGCACCTGGTATCGAACTTTGAGATCGGCCCCAGTCCACAAAAACACTTCAACATCACACCCAAGTTGATTGGGCATACACGCACGCATCCGCCCCTTCCCCAACCACCGCCTTCACCACCACTTGTTTGCGCCAACTCCCCCTCCTTCTGTTGCGAGTTTGTTGTGACTAAATGTACCGTGTTTATGTTAACATTGCAAATGAGTTTTTTTCCCTTGGACTCAGTCTGGACCCTCTCTTGCGGATCCAGCCTTTGACTGATATTTTTTTACTCTCCCCCTTTCCCAATATCACCTTTTTCTCACTTTTTTTTAAGGAGCAGCGTAAAAATGGCTGTTCCGTCGGCGGTCTTGTCTTGTCTCCCTATAACGTATGTCTGCTCTAGTGGGACTATGCCGAAAATATACTTTTCAGTTCTTATGTGTCTTGTGCATGTTAAGAATTGACAATAAATCATCTTGAATCTTGAATCTTGAATAATACCACCTTAATATTTGACAACCAAACAATTACACAATGCGACTCAGTAAAGAATCTGGGTATTATCTTCGACCCAACTCTCTCGTTTGAGTCACACATTAAGAGTGTTACTAAAACAGCCTTCTTTCATCTCCGCAATATCGTTATAATTTGTTCCATTTTGTCCACATTTTCGGGTCTCCCTATGTCTAGCATTAAAAGATTACAGTTGGTACAAAATGCGGCTGCTAGACTTTTGACAAAAACAAGAAAGTTTGATCATATTACACCTATACTGGCTCACCTGCACTGGCTTCCTGTGCACTTAAGATGTGACTTTATGGTTTTACTACTTACGTATAAAATACTACACGGTCTAGCTCCATCCTATCTTGCTGATTGTATTGTACCATATGTCCCGGCAAGAAATCTGCGTTCAAAGAACTCCGGCTTATTAGTGATTCCCAGAGCCCAAAACAAGTCTGCGGGCTATAGAGCATTTTCTATTCAGTCTCCAGTACTATGGAATGCCCTACCGGTAACAGTTAGAGATGCTACCTCAGTAGAAACATTTAAGTCCCATCTTAAAACTCATTTGTATACTCTAGCCTTTATATAGACCCCCCTTTTTATACCAGTTGATTTGCCGTTTCTTTTCTGCTCTGCCCCCCTCTCCACGAAAGAGAGGGGGGCAGATCACAGATTTGGTGACCACAGATGGACCACTCATCTGTGCATCAGTTGGGGACGTCTCTGCGTTGCTGACCTGTCTACACTCAAGATGATCTTCTGCTGGCCCCACTATGGACTGGACTCTCACACTATATTTGCTAGATCCACTATGGACAGGACTGTCACAATATTATGCTAGATCCACTCGACGTCCATTGCACCGGTCATCCAGGGGGGGTGGGTGTCCCCACATCTGCGGTGTCTCATTGTCATCCCATTGAGTTGAGTTTTTTCTTGCCCTGATGTGGGATCCGAGCCGAGGATGTCGTTGTGGCTTGTGCAGCCCTTTGAGACACTCGTGATTTAGGGCTATATAAGTGAACTTTGATTGATTGATTGATGATGATTAATTCGTCATCTAAACAGGTAGATATAGATATCCTATCAATCGCTATCACAATGAGAGCAGACATCGTACAGTAAGTGATCATTTTATTATATTTGTAGTTTGTAGTTCTTGTTTAGCACTTAGCAATACTGCTACACGATGTTTAGTATTTTAGTAAAGCTGGATTTGTTTAGCAGAGCTTCTAGAACTTGTAGTTCACGCTCCCTATATTCAGGATAAAAAATGCAAGGTTTTGGATCAAACATTTTCTAAGAGTGATCGTTGTTGAATCTCACAAATTCTGCATGATTTGAATTGTTGTTGATGGGGATGGAATCTGCATGAAATTGATGCTATTTTGATCATATCTATTTATTTGCAAACTTTGTAAGTCTTTTGGTGTAATAAATCATAAAAATATGATAATAGCTTCAATATAGAGGAAACCTGTTTTTCCAGGACTTACTGCCAAAAAGTAAGCATTTATTTTATATCGCGACTATAAATAGTGTAATTTGTCTATACAATTGTTATTACTGTACACCTTGTATCTTTAATAACATTAAAGAAAACAAAAAAGACGAAGGACATGTAGATCAACGTACAACAAAGAATAACTTCATTAATATTGTTTTTTACGAATACAAAAGTATATCTTTGTACTTTTGTATTTTTCAGTAGTATATGTTAAGTGAGGTATTTGATAATGAAAAAAATCAATTAAATCAATGGGATGAGAATCAGCACCTCCAAATCCGAGTCCATGGTTCTCGCCCGGAAAAGGGTGGAGTGCCATCTCCGGGTTGGGGAGGAGATCTTGCCCCAAGTGGAGGAGTTCAAGTACTTCGGAGTCTTGTTCACGAGTGAGGGAAGAGTGGATCGTGAGATCGACAGGTGGATCGGTGCGGCATCTTCAGTAATGCGGACGCTGTATCGATCCGTTGTGGTGAAGAAGGAGCTGAGCCAGAAGGCAAAGCTCTCGATTTACCGGTCGATCTACGTTCCCATCCTCACCTATGGTCATGAGCTTTGGGTCATGACCGAAAGGACAAGATCACGGGTACAAGCGGCCGAAATGAGTTTCCTCCGCCGGGTGGCGGGGCTCTCCCTTAGAGATAGGGTGAGAAGCTCTGCCATCCGGGGGGAGCTCAAAGTAAAGCCGCTGCTCCTCCATATCGAGAGGAGCCAGATGAGGTGGTTCGGGCATCTGGTCAGGATGCCACCCGAACGCCTCCCTCGGGAGGTGTTTCGGGCACGTCCGACCGGTAGGAGGCCACGGGGAAGACCCAGGACACGTTGGGAAGACTATGTCTCCCGGCTGGCCTGGGAACGCCTCGGGATCCACCGGGAGGAGCTGGACGAAGTGGCTGGGGAGAGGGAAGTCTGGGCTTCCCTGCTTAGGCTGCTGCCCCCGCGACCCGACCTCGGATAAGCGGAAGAAGATGGATGGATGGATGGAATTAAATCAACTCAAAATATAATGGATTACAATTGATCAGCGACATTAACCCAGGAGCACAATATATAATACAACAAGACAAAAATTATGCAAAACTTTGTGCTGATTTTCTTTTTATGAATCAAAAAGAAGAATGCCAAGATTAATGGCTGCAACAAGAAACGTTTGCAGTATGCAGCTTTTCAAAGCGGGGTTTGAACTTCCCCTCCTCCTGGCATTGGAGTAAAAATTACTTTTAACAAAAGCAAAAGTGTGTTTTTAAGTTATTAAACAATTACTCCCTGCCAGATGAAAAAACGCTAGTTGTTCGCACTCCATTTGCGTTCCATTTTTCTACATGATTGCTAAAAGGGGAACTGCACTTTTTGGGAATTTTGCCTATCATTCCCAATCATTATAAAAGACATAATGACAAATGGATTATTTCTTTTTTAATGTGTTCTAAATATTAAATACATTTGATCAAAAGTCTGCTGACCATGGAGCCTACGGAAGCCATTCAATTATGCCTTTAGAGCCACTAAAAAAAACATCCACACACCTCCATTAGGGTTTTATATACATGCCGTAATGTAATCTAGTAATGGGCGCATTTATAATAACAATTAATATTACGTACGTATTTTGATAATTTAAGCATACGCGGCACATTAATTTAAAACATTTAGAAGAAATGTGGTGGGGGGGGTCGCGGTTCCAGGGCCTAAATGGCTATCAAAGTGTCCCAACTTGTCAGATTATATCTTCAGCCATCTACTTTTCAGATATGAATTATGATCTACAATAAAGTTACAGGGAGCAGGGAAACAAGAAAGCAGGAACACAGGAAGTGATCATGTCGCCGCTATAAATAGTGTGTCTGTGTTAGCGTTTACAATATTAATATCAGTAATAGTTGGTTCAAGTACATACTTGCCAACCTTGAGACCTCCGATTTCAGGAGGTGGTTGGGGGCGGGGGCGTGGTTGGGGGCGTGGTTAAGAGGGGAGGAGTATATTTACAGCTAGAATTCACCAAGTCAAGTATTTCATATATATATATATATATATATATATATATATATATATGTATATACAATAAATACTTGAATTTCAGTGTTCATTTATTTACACATATACACACACATAACACTCATCTACTCATTGTTGAGTTAAGGGTTGAATTGTCCATCCTTGTTCTATTCTCTGTCACTATTTTTCTAACCATGCTGAACACCCTCTGTGATGATGTATTGCTGTGTAGCACGCACAAAAGTGCTTTCATCAAATGCACTAGAGTCTGGAATCTTCCATCTGTACCTAGCATGGCCCAAAACTGGTCAATCTTTGCTTCCTGAGGAATATCTTCACTGCCAAGCACTTGGTAGTCCACTACTTCTTCCCGGAGGCTATCCAGGTCCAATCGCAGCTGCGGCTTGGAACTTACAAGCGTATTTCTTCATCTTACTCGTCGTCGCCACGGCTGTATCTTCCTCGTTCTTCTGCTTCGTCTCCTTGTTGTGTGCGCAGTTGTGCACAGCACTCTCTAAAAGCCGTAGATGTTATTGTCACATATGCATGTACAGTAGATGGCAGTATTAACCTGTTTAAGAGTGTCACAACATTGCTGTTTACGGCAGACAAACTGCTTTACGGTAGACGAAAACGTGACTGCTGTTGTTGTGTGTTACCGCGCTGGGAGGACGTTAATGAAACTGCCTAACAATAAACCCACATAAGAAACCAAGAACTCGCCCTCGATCATTCTACAGTTATAACGTGATTGGGCAGGCACGCTGTTTATATTGTGGGAAAGCGGACGTTAAAACAGGCTGTCTTCACTCAGGTCCGCATGGAGCTGGAGGGGGCGTGGCCTCCAGCTCCGCCTGAATTTCGGGAGAAAATCTGTCCCGGGAAGTTTTCGGGAGAGGCGCTGAATTTTGGGAGTCTCCCGGAAAATCCGGGAGGGTTAGCAAGTATGTTCAAGTCAAGAATTGTAAATGGAGTATTGTTGGCGCTTTTTGAATGGTTATTTATTGGATTTTATGGGCAAAATAGTGGAGCTCCCGTTGGCCCTATTATGATCCGTTGCCCGGATCATGTGTTTTTTTAGCTTGACTCCCTTAGTTCTGTTTTGAGTACCCCTGGGATTGTGTTTTAGTTGCCATGGGTGCAGATTAATTTCACCTGCCTCTGATTAGTGTTCCAGACGCTCACCTGCTGCCGGGCACTAATCAGAGAGCTATTTCTTCCTACTTTTTGCCACACTCAGTCTGGCTGTCTTATTTGCACTACGCAACAAGTTATGTTTGTATACCTTGCTTCTTGTTCATATGCTTGTTTATCTTTTGCTAAGTTTTAACTTTGCTTCCCGTGCTAACGTTTTTCCTGTTGTTTGTACCCTGACTGATTTATGGACTATAAATCACTGTCTTACCTGTACCTTGCCTCCGGAGTTTCCGTCTACATCTTGGGAGAACGATCCACGCAGTAAAATGTGAACCCGACAAGACAGGCTCTGCTTAAGCGGACTTTTATTTACGTTTATTTAATATTTAGAATGGATTTAAAAAAAAAAATCAATCCATCGTCATGTCTTTCATAATGATTGTGAACGATAGGCAAAATTCTTAAAAATAATAATGCAGTTCCTCTTTAAGAACTCTGGAGTCTATATATTAAGAGTTACATGGATACTGTGGGCAGCACGGTAGTTGTATGGGTTAGTGCATGTGCCTCACAATACAGAGGTCCTGGGTTCGATCCTCGGGCTCGAGGTATTTCTGTGTGGAGTTTGCATGTTCTCCCCGTGACTGCGTGGGTTCCCTCCGGGTACTCCGGCTTCCTCCCACTTCCAAAGACATGCACCTGGGGATAAGTTGATTGGCAACACTAAATTGGCCCTCGTGTGTGAATGTTGTCTGTCTATCTGTGTTGTCCCTGTGATGAGGTGGTGACTTGTCCAGGGTATACCCCGCCTACCGCCTGAATGCAGCTGAGATAGGCTACAGCACCCCCCACGAACCCAAAAGGAACAAGCGGTAGAAAATGGATGAATGGATGGATACCGCGATGATCCGTTGCCCAGCACATGTTTTGTTTATGTTTAGGATTCCCTTAGTTCTGTTTCAGCACCCCTGTGTTTGTGTTCCAGGTTGCCATGGGTGCTGATTATGTTCACCTGCCTCTGGTAAATGTTCGGAACGCTCACCAGCTCCCGGTCACTAATCAGAGAGCTATGTATTTCTGCCTCTTGCCACACTCTGTCTGGCTGTTTTGTTTGCTTCACGCAACACGTTGATTTATTTCCCCTTGTTCCTGTGCTAGGCTTTCTATGGCTTCCCTAATCTTAGTTTTCTTGCCTAGTTATGATAATAAACCTTTTTTCTTACCCAATCCATGAAGCTCTCTGCGTACTGTACGTGGGCTAATTGGAAGGTCACATGAAGTTTGGAGCTCTGTAGCAAATGACTGTGCAGAAAGTCGGCGACCTCTTTGCACTATGCGCTTCAGCATCCGCTGACCCCTCTCTCTGTCAGTTTACATGGCCTACCACTTAGTGGCTGAGTTGCTGTTGTTCCCAAACTCATCCATGTTCTTATAATAAAGCCGACAGTTGAATTTGGAATATTTAGGAGCGAGGACATTTCACGACTGGATTTGTTGCACAGGTGGCATCCTATGACAGTTCCACGCTGGAAATCACTGAGGTCTTAAAGGCCTACTGAAATGTGATTTTGTTATTTAAACGGGGATAGCAGGTCCATTCTATATGTCATACTTGATCATTTTGCGATATTGCCATATTTTTGCTGAAAGGATTTAGTCGAGAAAAATGACGATAAAGTTCGCAACTTTTGGTCGCTGATAAAAAAGCCTTGCGTGTACCGGAAGTAGCAGACAATATGCACATGACATCACAGGTTGTGGAGCTCCTCACATCCGCACATTGTTTACAATCATGGCCACCAGCAGCGAGAGCGATTCGGACCGAGAAAGCAACAATTTCCCCATTATTTTGAGCGAGGATGAAAGATTTGTGGATGAGGAAAGTGAGAGTGAAGGACTAGAGGGCAGTGGGAGCGATTCAGATAGGGAAGATGCTGTTAGAGGCGGGTGGGACCTGATATTCAGCTGGGAATGACTAAAACAGTAAATAAACACAAGACATATATATATACTCTATTAGCCACAACACAACCAGGCTTATATTTAATATGCCACAAATTAATCCCGCATAACAAACACCTCCCCCCTCTCGTCCATACAACCCGCCAATACAACTCAAACACCTGCACAACACACTCAATTCCACAGCCCAAAGTACCGTTCACCTCCCCAAAGTTTACACAGCACATATATTTCCCCAAAGTCCCCAAAGTTACGTACGTGACATGCACATAGCAGTACGGGCAAGTGATCAAATGTTTGGAAGCCGCAGCTGCATGCGTACTCACGGTACCGTGTCTGCGTATCCAACTCAAAGTCCTCCTGGTAAGAGTCTCTGTTGTCCCAGTTCTCCACAGACCAATGGTAAAGCTTGACTGTCATCTTTCGGGAATGTAAACAATGAAACACCGGCTGTGTTATCCGGCACAACAGTCAGGGGGTGCATTCTATGGCGAGGGTGCGTTATCCGGCACAACACCTGCCGCAATACACCGCTTCCCACCTACAGCTTTCTTCTTTGCTGTCTCCATTGTTCATTGAACAAATTGCAAAAGATTCACCAACACAGATGTCCAGAATACTGTGGAATTTTGCGATGAAAACAGACGACTTAATAGCTGGCCACCATGCTGTCCCAAAATATCCTTTACAATCCATGACGTCACGCGCAGGCGTCATCATACCGAGGCGTTTTCAGCAGGATATTTCGCGCGGAATTTAAAATTGCACTTTAGTAAGCTAACCCGGCCGTATTGGCATGTGTTGCAATGTTAAGATTTCATCATTGATATATAAACTATCAGACTGCATGGTCGGTAGTAGTGGGTTTCAGTAGGCCTTTAAGAGCGGTCCATTCTTTCACAAATGTTTGTAGAAACAGTCTCCATGCCTAAGTGCTTGATTTTATACACCTGTGGCCGGGCCAAGTGATTAGGACACCTGATTCTGATCATATGGATGGGTGGCCAAAGACTTTGGCAATATAGTGTATTTGTAAGGTGGGGGGCTGATTATGAATTGTAATTTGTTGATAACTTAAACACTATAATAGTTAGACCAAAGCTTTTTGTAGCACAAACGAATGAGAAAAGTTTGAGGAGATTTTGGGGGCTGTTTAT
Organism: Nerophis lumbriciformis; assembly: GCF_033978685.3. Taxonomy (NCBI): domain Eukaryota; kingdom Metazoa; phylum Chordata; class Actinopteri; order Syngnathiformes; family Syngnathidae; genus Nerophis; species Nerophis lumbriciformis. Next base: position 42,484,334 of record NC_084563.2, read on the forward strand.
GAATAACATGTGAGGTACACGTTAAGAACATAATAGTTAGACCACATTTTCTTGCAGCAATGCGACTGTTTTGGCTTAATTTGGAGAATTGGCTGACCTTTGATTGACCCAAAAAGAATATTTAATAACTCGGCACCAACAACCATTTTTAACGGCTTAAATCCAGCACGAACAAATGACAATAATTCAACTTCAGGAAAACTTCAGGTCAAAACAAAAGGACGGAAAACTAAACACAGTTTATTTAGGTGTGTCACAGTTTCTATGATGTACGTGATAAAAGGTTCTGTTCATGTAATCATGATTATACTTTTACAATGTTCACTCCTGTTTACAATAGTACTGCACTGTTTATTTTATGCAATGAGCAATAGTCGACTGACTTACTGTAATATAAAAAAAAAAATGCAAGATGAAAGTTGCCATAATGTAGTGTAAAACCTTCTCTTCCCCATGTGGCGCTCACATTGAGGAGCGGTCAATCGAATGACTTTTCATTTTATTTCGAAAAAAAAATGGCTTCACATTCTCTGCAATCCCATCTGTGCAATGTCCCTGCCTTCTTTCCCTCTCACACCCATTCCTAACCAAGACATGTGCCGTAAAAGGGTCAGGTGGCCCATCTGCATGTCATTAAAGTCCTACTAAGCTGTAATTACATACTGTGTTAAAATTCAGGAGATGAAATATGGCGGTAATCTGGCGGCGGACAGCACTGTACATCTGGAAGAAGACGGTAAGGAGATGAGAGGTCAGATTGTTTGAGTAGTGTGTTATACTGTATCTGCTTCCACGTCTTGCAGTGTACCCTTTTTCTGAGTCTGCATTGGCCTTACTTCTTATAACTTTCCAAATGATAAACCATAAAATTATAAATCCCAGGGCTTCATCACAAATTGTCAACAACATACCACTGAGCAAAATCTCAAATCAGTCGATAGTTTACTAATGTTGTACCAACCTTTCACGTCTGGTCTGACTTTAGCTTGTGTTTCTGTATTTGTTTTCTTTCCAATGCTATATATTTCTTATATTATCACTGGAGGACGAGGAATTGCTAAAACATATGCTACACCAAACACCACAGATGGCTATAATTAGCCATGCTAACCACTAAGCGAGAGCTCTGGAAAGTAACCAAGGGTTGGTGGATCGATACAAATATCAACAGTAACAATTTCATGTAAGAAATCAGTATATAGTCAAAAGTACAATGATTATTTGGATTAATATATTTTAGTGTCACAAAATAATTTTTGTGTTATTGTTTACTGAGAGGGTGCATGGGAGTTTGCCCAACCAGTCTACATGTGCTTTGTGGACTTGGAGAAGGCATTCGACCGTGTCCCTCGGGAAGTCCTGTGGGGAGTGCTCAGAGAGTATGGGGTATCGGACTGTCTGATTTTGGCGGTCCGCTCCCTGTATGATCAGTGTCAGAGCTTGGTCCGCATTGCCGGCAGTAAGTCGGACACGTTTCCAGTGAGGGTTGGACTCCGCCAAGGCTGCCCTTTGTCACCGATTCTGTTCATAACTTTTATGGACAGAATTTCTAGGCGCAGTCAAGGCGTTGAGGGGATCCGGTTTGGTGGCTGCAGGATTAGGTCTCTGCTTTTTGCAGATGATGTGGTCCTAATGGCTTCATCTGGCCAGGATCTTCAGCTCTCGCTGGATTGGTTCGCAGCCGAGTGTGAAGCGACTGGGATAAGAATCAGCACCTCCAAGTCCGAGTCCATGGTTCTCGCCCGTAAAAGGGTGGAGTGGCATCTCCGGGTTGGGGAGGAGACCTTGCCCCAAGTGGAGGAGTTCAAGTACCTAGGAGTCTTGTTCACAAGTGAGGGAAGAGTGGATCGTGAGATCGACAGGCAGATCGGTGCGGCGTCTTCAGTAATGCGGACGCTGTATTGATCCGTTGTGGTGAAGAAGGAGCTGAGCCGGAAGGCAAAGCTCTCAATTTACCGGTCGATCTACGTTCCCATCCTCACCTATGATCATGAGCTTTGGGTTATGACCGAAAGGACAAGATCACGGGTACAGGCGGCCTAAATGAGTTTCCTCCGCCGGATGGCGGGGCTCTCCCTTAGGGATGGGGTGAGAAGCTCTGCCATCTGGGGGGAGCTCAAAGTAAAGCCGCTGCTCCTCCACATCGAGAGGAGCCAGATGAGGTGGTTCGGGCATCTGGTCAGGATGCCACCCGAATTCCTCCCGAGGGAGGTGTTTCGGGCACGTCCGACTGGTATGAGGCCACGGGGAAGACCCAGGACACGTTGGGAAGATTATGTCTCCCGGCTGGCCTGGGAACACCTCGGGATCCCCTGGAAAGAGCTGGACGAAGTGGCTGGGGAGAGGAGAGTCTCATGGATGGATGGATGGATGTTTACAAACTCAGGAAATAAGTCCCTGGACATAGGAAGACTTTAAGGGCAAAAACCAGAGGATTTAAATCAAAGCCAATATTAGTTTTAAACAATTTGAATATTTAATTGAGATTGTTACACAGCCATCCTGTGTTTTTGTCTGTGTTATGTGCGGCAAGGGGGAAGGAGATGGCACGACACAGGAAGTATCGCTCAACAGGGTTTATTGAGCTTTGATGAGTGAGTGGAGTGTGTATGTTACTATGTGTGTGCATGCAAGATTATGTGCAGGAATTAACAAAATAGGATTACCAGGATTTTGTTGTAAATGCGTGTTGGTTGGAAAGGCCAACAAGTCCAACGGGGCTGGGCGGAAAGAGGTCCGGGATCCAAGCGGGAGGTCCGTGGGGGCTGGAGAGAGGCGCCCGGAGGTCCGTGTACAAAGCGAGGGTAGTCGAGGGTCGAGGGAGGCAGTCAGGGTCCAGAGGGAGATCCAGGGAAGTGAGGCGCACAGCTCACTTCCAAGGCGACGGAGGTTACTGCGGGAACAGGGAAATGAAAGGGACAAGTAAGCACAACGAGCAAGGGAATATGGGGAGGAGACACAGGAGAGGAGCCAGAGACGCGAAGCTTACTGTCAGAAAGAGAACTACGTTCCGGCGCTGGATTGTCGGCTGCGTTGGTCCTTATACTGTCGAGCCTCATCAGATCCAGGTGCGGCAATTGCAGATTGCCCGCAGTCGTTGTGGCCGTGGTCTGAGCGGGGCGTGCAGGGGCGTGTCCGGCTGCGCTCTTAGCAGAGCTTCTTGCTTCTCCAGAAGCGGAGGGAATGACAGTATGAGCATGCGCCGTAACAGTGTCTGATTATAATTCAATTAATTAAATTCATCCATCCATCCATCCATTTCCTACCGCTTGTCTCTTACGGGGTTGCGGGGGATGCTGGAGCCTATCCCAGCTGCACACGAGTCGCCACCTCATCGCAGGGCCAACACAGATAGACAGACAACATTCACACTCACATTCACACACTAGGGCTAATTTAGTGTTACCAATCAACCTATCCCCAGGTGCATGTCTTTGGAGGTGGGAGGAAGCCGGAGTACCCGGAGGGAACCCACACAGTCACGGGGAGAACGTGCAAACTCCACACAGAAAGATCCTGAGCCCAGTATCGAACCCAGGACCTTCGTATTATGAGGCCCATGTACTAACCACTGTACCACCGTGCTGCCCTCATTGAATTCAACGATCTTGGAAATTTGAAATATCAGCATTGGTGCGACCAATACTGCCCCTGTAACTACTTGGTATTGGATCACTATTTAAATGTGTAGTATTGCCCAAAACTATATCTAACTGTATCGACCCGTTGTGGTAAAGAAGGAGCTGCGCCGGAAGGTAAAGTTCTTAATTTACCAGACGATCTTCCCATTCATACCTATGGTCATGAGGTTTGGGTTATGACCGAAAGGACACGATCACGGGTACAAGCGGCCGAAATGACTTTTCTCCGCCGGGTGGCGGGGCTCTCCCTTAGAGATAGGGTGAGAAGCTCTGCCATCCGGGAGGAGCTCAAAGTAAAGCCACTGCTCCTCCACTTCGAGAGGAGCCAGATGAGGTAGTTCGGGCATCTGGTCAGGATGTCACCCTGACACCTCCCTAGGGAAGTGTTTAGAGCACGTCCGACCGGTAGGAGGCCACGGGGAGGACCCAGAACACGTTGGGAAGACAATATATCCCGGCTGGCCTGGGAACACCTCGGGATCCCTCGGGAGGAGTTAGACGAAGTGGCTGGGGAGAGGGAAGTCTGGGCTTCTCTGCTTAGGCTGCTGCCACCGCGACTTGACCTCGGATAAGCAGAAGAAAATGGATTGATGGATGAAATTACGCAGTTTGTTACCGCACCATGACAGAGCAGCCCAGGAACTAAAGGAGTCCAAAACTAACAGAAAACACAAAAAATGACCACGGATCATGACATCCGTCAATCAATCGCAACTGCCTTTTTAAGTCCCACAGGATCTGTGCTTGGTCATGTGCACCACACTTGAAGGTGTCTTCAGCTGTCTCCTATGGCAGTGTTTTTCAACCACAGTGTCAGTCTGGTGTGCCGTGGGAGAATATGAAATTTCACCTAATTGGGTTACAAATATTTTTTGCAAACCAGTAATTATAATCCGCAAATGTGCCGTTGTTGAGTGTCGGTGCTGTCTAGAACTCGGCAGAGTAACCGTGTGATACTCTTCCATATCAGTAGGTGGCAGCAGGTAGCTAATTGCTTTGTAGATGTCGGGAACATGGTTTGTAGTGATCACAATATGCGGGAGGCAGCGTGTAGGTTAAAAAGTATCTCACACTTAAACCAAAAATAATCAAAAGGTGAGTGCCGCTAAGAAAAGGCATTAAAGCGTAGGGATGGCTATGCAAAACGAAACTAAAACTGAACTGGCTGCAAAGTAAAGAAAAACAGAATGCTGGACGACAGCAAAGACTTACAGCGTGTGGAGCAGACGGCGTCCATAAAGTACATCCGTATATGACATGACAATCAGCAAATGTCCCCACAAAGAAGGACAGCGGCCGCACAACTTAGATAGTCTTGATTGCGAAAACAAAGCAGGTGCGGGGAATAGCGTTCAAGGAAGACATGAAACTGCTAAAGGAAAATACCAACAAAAGAGGAAAAGCCACCACAATAGGAGCACAACACAAGAACTAAAACACCAAAAAACTCCAAATAAGTCACGGTGTGATGTGACAGGTTGTGGCAGTACACCTACTTTGAGACAAGAACTATAGTGATGCATGGTTGGTTATGGTTTGAATTCATAACCAAGAACTGCGAGAACAACTTTTTATCGTCAATATCGGTTACTGAGTTTAATTTTTTTATGTTTTCTGCTTGTGGTGTGCCTCAGAAGTTTTTCAATTAAAAAAATGTGCCTTGGCTCAGAAGAGGTTGAAAAACACTGTCCTAGGTACTTCAAGCCCATATTTAATGCAAATGTTTATGTATGCCAGCGGTGTCAACGTCATTTTGTCATGATCCGTGGTCTGGATCATGTTTTGTGTTTTCTGTTAGTTTTGGACTCCTTAAGTTCCTGTTTGTGCACCTCCTGAGTTTGTTACCATGGCTACTTGTGATTTTCACCTGCCTCTGGTGTTTGGGTCTGTCCTAGTTGCATGAGGGCCAGGTCGTTCTGTCACAATTTAACAAGCTGGCGGACCCAAAAACAGACAAGAGAGGTAGATTCAAAGTCCAAAGGGTTTAATTCAGGCAGACAAGGGATGAGGGAAAGGCTTCGTCGGCTGGAGTGGAGGTGTCTGGCAGGCAGGCAGGCTTAGAGGAGGTCGGCACTGGAGGCAGAGGAAAACAATGGTGAGTCGAGGAACAAGCTACCAGGAGCAAAGGCACAAACAAGAGATCAACAAGATCATCAAAATGCTGCGAGAACTGGCGAGAAGCGTTACCACTTGGAGAGCTGTGAAACGATCTGGCAGCGACCTATGCAACTAGGGCGGACCCAAACACCAGAGGCATGTGAAAATCATAAGAAGACATGGTAACAAACTCAGGAGGTGCACAAACAGGAACTAAATGAGTCCAAAACTAACAGAAAACACAAAACATGATCCAGACCACGGATCATGACAACGGAAGGAACACCAGAAGCTCAAAAAACTGAAATGATGAGAGTGGCTCCAACAGATTCCAGGAGCCACATCTAAGATATCTGTATAATAGAGTGCGGCACGAGATCACCCGAGATACCGCGGCTGAACCCCAAGGCTCTCAAGTTTCAACGAATCTTCAAATCTCACATCCCAAATACTTTAATTACAAGTGTTAAGTTCCCAGTTTCTTGTCAGAAACATTGCAACACTCATCCATCACTTACCTTCTGTGACGCTGAAGAATCCCAAGGTTTTTCTTCTTCACCAAAGTATACTGCAACCGACTTCCTAATGCAATCGAAAGCCAGAGCCTCCAGACTTTCTAGTACTCCATAGTAGCGCAATAACTCTCATGGGAGTTCAAAAACGTCACACCCATATTCTATACTCACTTTATTGAATTAATCTCTTGACTAGAAATAATTGAAAGCTCAATCACCTGAAAACATCCGCAGAAATTCCTCGCTTCATAAACATTAATTCTCTAACTAATTAGTTTTTGTTTTTTTATTACACTTGTTTTTTCTCTCCCGAACACTTTGACTCGGTTCAAATGTAAATTGTCTTACAAACTAATTGTAGATTAGATTACTTTATTATAATGACATTGGGTCAATGTATACCCAGTGCTTAATTATCCTGCTATGAATAGGTAACTGGTCCATGATGATAATAGAATGAATACATGCGGAAAAAAAGCTCAGCTGGCGAGCGACGGTGCAGTATAGCCAGTGTAGAGGACTTAAACGCAACAAAAGAACACAATTAGTTCCCAAAAGCAGGTATGTTCAGGAAAAATTGGATGTTTGCGCAACATTTCTGGAGGACAGTGCAGCTAGACTGAGGTGGTATCAGAATCAGGAAGCCTTTTGGCCATGGATCTGCTGCTGCTGGATCTCTGCCACATCAGAGTCCGTTTAGAGCAGGGGTCTCAAACTCAATTTACCTGGGGGCCAGGATGCAGAAACTGGGTGAGGCTGGGCCGCAAGAAAAGATTTCTTTAAAAAAATCTAACATGCACTTTTTAATGAATAAACCTTCTTTGAATGGTTTTTTCCGCCCTAGAAACCATCTCACTCACCATGTAGCTAGCTTTGACTGCTGCATCGCTCTTTTCGCTTGCTTTCTTGACGAAATCTTGTTGCCTCAGTAGACTGGTTTTAAAATTTGCAAACCGGTTCACTCTCTCATCTCCCTGGTATTTTGCATACTCCTCATCATGTCTAGTTGTATATGACATTTCAAATTGTATTCCTTGTGCACCGCAACTTTCTCTGTATCAACTACAGTAAAGAGCTATAAGGATTAGTCATAAGGTAGATTACTTAGAACACACTAACATATTATTTATTAATTCGGGTTTATTGAAATTACAGGAGCTAGTTAAGTTACAGACATTATGTGTCATGTTTAAGGCTAAAAGTAAAACATTAGCAGCAAATTTACAAAAATCAGTGGTGGGGGTTCAACTATGGAATTCTCTTTACAATGAGATAAAAGATTGTAAAAATATATTCCAATTGAAAAAATGTATAAAGACAGAACAATAAGATCATATGGACAGCCATACGTGTTTACATTTTGCTTTATATTTATTATTTTACTTATTTTTTGCCTGATTTCGTATTTGTTTTGTATCATCCCGTGAGGTGTATATTACTTCTTTTTTTTTTTTTGTTCGGTTCTTTTTGTTCGGTTCTTTTGTTATATTTTGATGTAATTGTTGGTTTATATGATATCATTAAGTAAGACTACGTATTATGTTGAAGGGGGCAGAAAAATATAAGATTTTTCTTCATCCTGCTCATTCTCAGGCATTGGTGTGTAATGTATAACTGAATAATTGAGGTATAATTGTCTGTCGATCAAAGATGCACATCAATGAAGGAGATAAATACAAATTTAATTAAATGAAATAAGACACGTCGGGGTGCCCCTGTGCTCAACAAAGAAATATTGCATCAAAAATCGTCTCTGTCTGGAGCCAACGGGTTGGGGGCGGCTCGCCGTGGAGTTTACAGTTACAATATAACGGTATATATATATATATATATATATATATATATATATATATATATATAAAAGAAATACTTGAATTTCAGTGTTCATTTATTTACACATATACACACACACACACATAACACTCATCTACTCATTGTTGAGTTAAGGGTTGAATTGTCCATCCTTGTTCTATTCTCTGTCACTATTTCAGAACACACACATTATACAAATATACATTATAAAATCAATAAGAAAACGGGAGCTCTAATTTGGGAGTCTAAATTAGGATCAGAAGTTCCTATATAAACATTGCGCACTCACGTCGCCTTTTTGTATTGATTACTGCAGCTGTGCACTGGATTCATTCACAAATACAAACTACAACTTACAAACACTTTAGAGTTAGGCTCCACCATCAGAATGTGTACTTAAACTTATAAAGATCACATGGATATTATTCAGTGAGTTGATTCACCAAAACTAACCTGTTATACAGGAAGAAAAAGCACACAGGACATTTGATTTGTTCACAGACTGGTCGCGCTCATCAGAATGACAAGACACTTCCGGTCTGCAGGTGATAGCATTCAATTGGTAAGAAACGCCCTACTGCCCCCTACTGACCAATGTGAATACTGATAAATGTGTAATGACAGCTCCAAAAACGAATTCAAACCACAAAATAAAATAAATAAATCAACACAAAAATGTGACACATTATGGGTGGGTCACATATGCATGTACAGTAGATGGCAGTATTGTCCTGTTTAAAAGTGTCACAACATTGCTGTTTACGGCAGACGAACTGCTTTACGGTAGACAAAAACTTGACTGCTGTTGTTGTGTGTTGTTACCGCGCTGGGAGAACGTTAATGAAACTGCCTAACAATAAACCCACATAAGAAACCAAGAACTCGCCCTCGATCATTAGCTGTTTATATTGTGGGAAAGCGGACGTGTGAACAGGCTGTCAACACGTCACTCAGTTCCGCATGGAGCTGGAGGGAGCGCGGCCTCCAGCTACGCCTGAATTTCGGGAGATTTTCGGGAGGAAATGTGTCCCGGGAGGTTTTTGGGAGAGGCGCTGAATTTCGGGAGTCTCCCGGAAAATCCGGGAGGGTTGGCAAGTATGCCCACATGAAACTCAACAGAAAATTATCTCCAGACTCCAGTGCAACTCCTCGGAGTCAAGCAGAGCAAATTGTTGTGCGGGCGCCCGCAGGGACCCCACGGAAGTCCCGGCAGTAAAACGAGGCGAACTGATAAATGTTTGTTAGTGCCAGTCGGCTCTGTGCCCGTAAACAATGGCCTCTGGCTTGGGAGGATGACGCTTCACGAGCTGCAGCTGTTGCATTCCTGTCGCCGCAGCCTGTGAAAATGCTTAACCCTTGTGTAATGTTCATATTGTTGTTACTCAGCCAGCGTTTGTGGGTCTGATGGACCTGTTGCATTTTGTGGCTTTTCATGACTCACAATCAAACACTGAACAGATGTTTACCTTATCCCAATAAACATCTGTTCAGTATTTTAACATAAAAGTGTTGCATGAGAAATTTCTCTGCCAGTTTCTGCATCCCACAGGGATTCTTATTTTGTGTTTCTGCACCTGTGGTTCTCACACAAGGTTGCAACATTGTTTGTCAACAATGTCTGCTCTCATTTTCTCTCACATTTGACCCTCTGATGTTCTGTGTACTCTGTCCTCCTCATGTCTAGGCCTGCTGTTTGTGTGTGTGTGTGTGTGTGTGTGTGTGTGTGTGTGTGTGTGTGTGTGTGTGTGTGTGTGTGGTACACAGAACATCAATTTCCACACTTCTATCCAGTGGACCCGGACATCTTATATGTAATAGAATGCGTAGGGGGGGGGGGGGTGTATGGTGTGTGGTCATTAAATATGTATTCTGATATATGTTCTTCACAGAAAATGAGTCAAAGTCAGTGAGTCTCAGTTTGAAAAATTAATTAATTGTATCATTTTTCTTTTAATAAGAAATTAAAACGGGTCCACAGACCCGAACGCCACACAAGCTAAGACGTTTTCTTAAATGGTAACATTTTCCGACGAACACCTTCATTCAATTGTGCTCGCAGAAATTGTGATTGTAATTAAAATTGGATCAATTGTGCAGTCCTAGAATATATCACTGAGCAATTGAAATGGAAGATGGGTAACACGGCATGTGCGTATACAACGTGGTTGTCGTTCGGCTTCGCAAAAAAACACAGGTCCTATGCCTTGGCTGAGAACAGACAAGAAAAACCATACACAATGGATATTGCTTCAACAGAGCAACAGGTGCTCAACTATCTACAATCAAAAGGAGATATCAACAACTTTGATAACTGCAATTCGATGTTTGAAGGAAATCATAACACTGTATTTTTCGGGCCATAGGGCGCACCGGATTAAAAGGCGCACTGCCAATGACTTGATTTGACTTTATCCTATTGGCCCCCTTGGGAGCATTGGGCGTCTACCATGGATCTCCACCTCACTCTCTTCTACGCGATGGTCTTCACTTCTTGCCATGTTGTTCCAGACCTCAGCATACATTACCTAGCTTGCCAGCGAATGTAATAAATGTATTAAAAGAAGACAGCCAACCATCGGTCCCCATCTTGGTCAGTTCATCAAGAGTGGACCGCCTCCAGTTGGATTTTGGTCTCCCTGGCTTCCTCTTGCCTTGAGGATTATAGTCCAGGGATTGTCAGGCTATGTTTCTCGGATCCTTCCTAAGTGTATGGCCGATCCATACCCACTTTCTGCTTTTGATTTCATTTTGAATTTGCTCTTAGTTCATGCGTCTCCACAGGTCTGCATTTGATATCTTGTTGCTGCCGATGAACGGGTCTATTCTGGTCTTTTTTCATACAAAAGGCGCATTATGAGGTGCATTAAAGGGGTTCCATCCATCCATCCATCTTCTTCCGCTTCTCCGAGGTCGGGTCGTGGGGGCAGCAGCCTAAGCAGGGAAGCCCAGACTTCCCTCTCCCCAGCCACTTCGTCCAGCTCTTCCTGTGGGACCCCGAGGCGTTCCCAGGCCAGCCGGGAGACATAGTCTCCCCAACGTGTCCTGGGTGTTCCCCGCGGCCTCCTACCGGTCAGACGTGCCCTAAACACCTCCCTAGGGAGGCGTTCGGGTGGCATCCTGACCAGATGCCCGAACCACCTCATCTGGCTCCTCTCGATGTGGAGGAGCAGCGGCTTTACTTTGAGCTCCTCCCGGATGGCAGAGCTTCTCACCCTATCTCTAAGGGAGAGCCCCGCCACCCGGCGGAGGAAACTCATTTCGGCCATTTGTACCCGTGATCCTGTCCTTTCGGTCATAACCCGAAGCTCATGACCATAGGTGAGGATGGGAACGTAGATCGACCGGTAAATTGAGAGCTTTGCCTTCCGGCTCAGCTCCTTCTTCACCACAACGGATCGATACAGCGTCCGCATTACTGAAGACGCTGCACCGATCCGCCTGTCGATCTCACGATCCACTCTTCCCTCACTCGTGAACAAGACTCTGAGGTACTTGAACTCCTCCACTTGGGGCAAGATCTCCTCCCCAACCCGGAGATGGCACTCCACCCTTTTACGGGCGAGAACCATGGACTCGGACTTGGAGGTGCTGATTCTCATCCCAGTCGCTTCACACTCAGCTGCGAACCGATCCAGTGAGAGCTGAAGATCCTGGCCAGATGAAGCCATCAGGACCAAATCATCTGCAAAAAGCAGAGACCTATTCCTGCAGCCACCAAACCGGATCCCCTCAACGCCTTGACTGCGCCTAGAAATTCTGTCCATAAAAGTTATGAACAGAATCGGTGACAAAGGGCAGCCTTGGCGGAGTCCAACCCTCACCGGAAACGTGTCCGACTTACTGCCGGCAATGCGAACCAAGCTCTGACACTGATCATACAGGGAGCGGACCGCCACAATCAGACAGTCCGAAACCCCATACTCTCTGAGCACTCCCCACAGGACCTCCCGAGGGACACGGTCGAATGCCTTCTCCAAGTCCACAAAGCACATGTAGACTGGTTGGGCAAACTCCCATGCACCCTCAAGGACCCTGCCGAGAGTATAGAGCTGGTCCACAGTTCCACGACCAGGACGAAAACCACACTGTTCCTCCTGAATCCGAGGTTCGACTATCCGGCGTAGCCTCCTCTCCAGTACACCTGAATAGACCTTACCGGGAAGGCTGAGGAGTGTGATCCCACGATAGTTAGAACACACCCTCCGGTTCCCCTTTTTAAAGAGAGGAACCACCACCCCGGTCTGCCAATCCAGAGGTACTGCCCCCGATGTCCACGCGATACTGCAGAGTCTTGTCAACCAAGACAGCCCTACAGCATCCAGAGCCTTAAGGAACTCCGGGCGGATCTCATCCACCCCCGGGGCCTTGCCACCGAGGAGCTTTTTAACTACCTCAGCAACCTCAGCCCCAGAAATAGGAGAGCCCACCACAGATTCCTCAGGCACTGCTTCCTCATAGGAAGACGTGTTGGTGGGATTGAGGAGGTCTTCGAAGTATTCCCTCCACCGATCCACAACTTCCGCAGTCGAGGTCAGCAGAACACCATCCGCACCATACACGGTGTTGGTAGTGCACTGCTTCCCCTTCCTGAGGCGGTGGATGGTGGTCCAGAATCGCTTCGAAGCCGTCCGGAAGTCGTTTTCCATGGCTTCCCCGAACTCCTCCCATGTCCGAGTTTTTGCCTCCGCGACCGCTGAAGCCGCACACCGCTTGGCCTGTCGGTACCTGTCCGCTGCCTCAGGAGTCCCATGAGCCAAAAGAACCCGATAGGACTCCTTCTTCAGCTTGACGGCATCCCTCACCGCCGGTGTCCACCAACGGGTTCTAGGATTACCGCCACGACAGGCACCAACTACCTTGCGGCCACAGCTCCAATCAGCCGCCTCGACAATAGAGGTGCGGAACATGGTCCACTCGGACTCAATGTCCAGCACCTCCCTCGTGACATGTTCAAAGTTCTTCCGGAGGTGGGAATTGAAACTCTCTCTGACAAGAGACTCTGCCAGACGTTCCCAGCAAACCCTCACAATGCGTTTGGGCCTGCCAGGTCTGTCCGGCATCCTCCCCCACCATCGCAGCCAACTCACCACCAGGTGGTGATCGGTAGAAAGCTCCGCCCCTCTCTTCACCCGAGTGTCCAAAACATGAGGCCGCAAATCCGATGACACAACTACAAAGTCGATCATAGAACTGCGGCCTAGGGTGTCCTGGTGCCAAGTGCACATATGGACACCCTTATGCTTGAACATGGTGTTCGTTATGGACAATCCGTGACGGGCACAAAAGTCCAATAACAAAACACCACTTGGGTTCAGATCCGGGCGGCCATTCTTCCCAATCACGCCTCTCCAGGTTTCACTGTCGTTGCCAATATGAGCGTTGAAGTCCCCCAGTAGAACGAGGGAATCACCCGGGGGAGCACTCTCAAGTACTCCCTCGAGTGAATCCAAAAAGGGTGGGTACTTTGAGCTGCTGTTTGGCACGTAAGCGCAAACAACAGTCAGGACCCGTCCCCCCACCCGAAGGCGGAGGGAAGCTACCCTCTCGTCCACCGGGTTGAACTCCAACATGCAGGCTCTGAGCTGGGGGGCAACAAGAATTGCCACCCCAGCCCGTCGCCGCTCACTGCTGGCAACGCCAGAGTGGAAGAGAGTCCAGACCCTCTCGAGAGAACTGGTTCCAGAGCCCTTGCTGTGCGTCGAGGTGAGTCCGACTATATCCAACCGGAACTTCTCTACCTCGCGCACTAGCTCAGGCTCCTTCCCCCCCAGCGTGGTGACGTTCCACGTCCCAAGAGCTAGCTTCTGTAGCCGAGGATCGGACCGCCAAGTGCCCTGCCTTCGGCTACCGCCCAGCTCACATTGCACCCGACCTCTATGGCCCCTGCTATGGGTGGTGAGCCCATTGGAGGGGGGACCCACGTTGCCTCTTCGGGCTGTGCCCGGCCGGGCCCCATGGGGACAGGCCCGGCCACCAGGCGCTCGCCATCGTGCCCCAACTCCGGGCCTGGCTCCGGAGGGGGGCCCCGGTGACCCGCGTCCGGGCGAGGGAAATCTGAGTCTCGGTTCTTGCATTTCCATAGAAGTCTTCGAGCTGCTCTTTGTCTGATCCCTCACCTAGGACCTGTTTGTCTTGGGAGACCCTACCAGGGGGCATGGAAGCCCCCGGACAACATAGCTCCTAGGATCATTGGGACACGCAAACTCCTCTACCACGTTAAGGTGGCAGCTCAGAGAGGAGAAAAACTTGATTTATTTCAGTAATTGCATTCAAAAGGTGTAACTTGTACATTATATTTATTCATTGCACACAGACTGATGCATTCAAATGTTTATTTCATTTAATTTTGATGATTTGAAGTGGCAACAAATGAAAATCCAAAATTCCGTGTGTCACAAAATTAGAATATTACTTAAGGCTAATACAAAAAAGGGATTTTTAGAAATGTTGGCCAACTGAAAAGTATGAAAATGAAAAATATGAGCATGTACAATACTCAATACTTGGTTGGAGCTCCTTTTGCCTCAATTACTGCGTTAATGCGGCGTGGCATGGAGTCGATGAGTTTCTGGCACTGCTCAGGTGTTATGAGAGCCCAGGTTGCTCTGATTGTGGCCTTCAACTCTTCTGCGTTTTTGGGTCTGGCATTCTGCATCTTCCTTTTCACAATACCCCACAGATTTTCTATGGGGCTAAGGTCAGGGGAGTTGGCGGGCCAATTTAGAACAGAAATACTATGGTCCGTAAACCAGGCACGGGTAGATTTTGCGCTGTGTGCAGGCGCCAAGTCCTGTTGGAACTTGAAATCTCCATCTCCATAGAGCAGGTCAGCAGCAGGAAGCATGAAGTGCTCTAAAACTTGCTGGTAGACGGCTGCGTTGACCCTGGATCTCAGGAAACAGAGTGGACCGACACCAGCAGATGACATGGCACCCCAAACCATCACCCAACCATGCAAATCTTGCATTTCCTTTGGAAATCGAGGTCCCAGAGTCTGGAGGAGGACAGGAGAGGCACAGGATCCACGTTGCCTGAAGTCTAGTGTAAAGTTTCCACCATCAGTGATGGTTTGGGGTGCCATGTCATCTGCTGGTGTCGGTCCACTCTGTTTCCTGAGATCCAGGGTCAACGCAGCCGTCTACCAGCAAGTTTTAGAGCACTTCATGCTTCCTGCTGCTGACCTGCTCTATGGAGATGGAGATTTCAAGTTCCAACAGGACTTGGCGCCTGCACACAGCGCAAAATCTACCCGTGCCTGGTTTACGGACCATAGTATTTCTGTTCTAAATTGGCCCGCCAACTCCCCTGACCTTAGCCCCATAGAAAATCTGTGGGGTATTGTGAAAAGGAAGATGCAGAATGCCAGACCCAAAAACGCAGAAGAGTTGAAGGCCACAATCAGAGCAACCTGGGCTCTCATAACACCTGAGCAGTGCCAGAAACTCATCGACTCCATGCCACGCCGCATTAACGCAGTAATTGAGGCAAAAGGAGCTCCAACAAAGTATTGAGTATTGTACATGCTCATATTTTTCATTTTCATACTTTTCAGTTGGCCAACATTTCTAAAAATCCCTTTTTTGTATTAGCCTTAAGTAATATTCTAATTTTGTGACACACGGAATTTTGGATTTTCATTTGTTGCCACTTCAAATCATCAAAATTAAATGAAATAAACATTTGAATGCATCAGTCTGTGTGCAATGAATAAATATAATGTACAAGTTACACCTTTTGAATGCAATTACTGAAATAAATCAAGTTTTTCAAAAGATTCTAATTTACTGGCTTTTACCTGTAGTGGCTGGTGGAACTTTATTTACCCATGTAGTTTGTGGTGGATAAGCAGGGGCGGGGGGATTAATTTACCTTGGTAAGAAAATGGGTTGGATTGATGGAAATTGAAACGTTTCTCTGCAGGTTGACGATCAGTCAACTATGTCCCCGATCTCAGAATATGCTCCCAACAAACCTGCTGTAGAGAGCCTCAGCTACTCAACCTGCTTACCTCTGTCTGTCCTGATGTCGCGGGGTTCAATATCCGAAGATTCAACTGCGAGGTTGATTGTCCTCCGAATAGAATTGTTGAATAATTAATTATTCAAAGACACTACAAGAGAAAACCATCTGTAGTTCAAAACATGTTATCTTAACTTCACTCTCAAACTTCAATTTGAATTACATGGGTGTGGAGGTTGCCTTCTCGTGGGTTCCTCGGACCACCACATGAGAGCCCGGATCAGGGTTACAACACTGTTTTATTTTCATAAAACAGTGCGAGCGTTTTGCTTTCCAGCAAAATGTTTTTTCTGCATCTGTGTCTCGCTCCGGCTGCTGCTAATAAAGGCGACAGGTGATTAGATAACAAGGCCCACCAGGGCCATCTACTCACCTGTCGCTGTCTTCGAGGCCGGTCCTGGCACACCCCGTTCCGCGGCAGGCCCGCAGGCCACGCCCCCCTCCACAATGAGGAATCATTTTTTAATTTTTATTTAGTGGCTATTAGGGCCGGCTGCTTCTATTTCAAGTAAGGGAAGCTCAACTTCATCTACTTACTGTCATGTCTGTGTAATCATGTTTTGTCTTAGTCATGTTTTGTTTAGTTATTGGACTCTTTAGTTTCTGGCTTTTCACTCCCTTGTCTTGTTTCCATGATTACCCATTAGTTTCACCTGATCCACGTTTGGACTCATTGTGCACTCTTGTTTGTCACCATAGCAACCCATTAGTTTTCATCTGTCACGTCACGCACCTGTTTCACGTTTTGAGTCACGCACCTGTTTTCGTTAATCATGTCTGTCGTATTTAAGTTCATTGTTTTTCAGTTTGTCTTTCTGGTGACATCCCCACATTTATGCTCTGCACATTTCTGACTCTTTTTTTATGTCCATGGTTCACGCTGCTCCTTTTTGTCCATGCCAAGTAAGTTTTGTTTATTATTGCCACAGTTAGTGTTTTTTGTAGTTCATAGTTTTTGCCTTTGTGCAAGTGTTTGGTTTCATAGTTTGTTCTCCGCCATTGTGCGCGCCTTTTGTTTACTTCCTTGTTTTGTATTTATAGTGTTTAAATAAAAAATGTACCTTCATTCCCGTCTCGCCCGAGCCAACTTTCCGTTGCCTTCGAGAAAAACTAAACCCCAGGACCAAGTCATGACACTTACTGTCACGATAGGATCGTTCTCCCAAGATGCAGACGGGACTCCGGAGGCAAGGTGCGGGTAAGGAAATTATTTATTTTCCATTTTTATATTGCTCTTTTTATCTTTGTTATGAACAATATTATGTAAACTCAAAGTTATTGTTTCTTTTTGTTCTTTGTTGTTGCTATTTTTGTATTACAGCATTTTATTATTTGATCATGTTATACTGCATTGTAATCTTGTGTTTTGTGATTGTGTGGGTTTGGGTAACATCTGTGAAGGCACCATTAATGCTGAAAGGTACATACAGGTTTTGGAGCAACATATGTTGCCATCCAAGCAACGTTATCATGGACGCCCCTGCTTATTTCAGCAAGACAATGCCAAGCCACGTGTTACATCAGTGTGGCTTCATAGTAAAAGAGTGCGGGTACTAGACTGGCCTGCCTGTCGTCCAGACCTGTCTGCCATTGAAAATGTGTGGTGCAATATGAAGCCTATAATACCACAACGGAGACCCCCGGACTGTTGAACAACTTACCGTATTTTCCGCACTATAAGGCGCACCGGATTATTAGCCGCACCTTCAATGAATTACATATTTCATAACTTTGTCCACCAATAAGCCGCCCCGGATTATAAGCCGCGCCTACGCTGCGCTAAAGGCAATGTCAAAAAAACAGTCAGATAGTTCAGTCAAACTTTAATAATATATTGAAAACCAGCGTTCTAACAACTCTGTCCCAAAATGTACGCAAATGTGCAATCACAAACATAGTAAAATTCAAAATGGTGTAGAGCAATAGCAACATAATGTTGCTCGAACGTTAATGTCACAACACACAAAATAAACATAGCGCTCACCTTCTGAAGTTATTCTTCATTCGTAAATCCTTCGAATTCTTCGTCTTCGGTGTCCGAATTGAAAAGTTGCGCAAGCGTGGGATACAAAATGGCCGGTTCCGTCTCGTCGAAGTCATCGGGAGTCAGTGTCGCTGTTGTTCTGTGAATCCTGCCTTCCGGAAAGCTCGGACCACAGTTGTGACCGAAATATCTGCCCAGGCATTTACGATCCACTGGCAAATGTTGGCGTATGTCGTCCGGCGCTGTCTGCCCGTCTTAGTGAAGGTGTGTTCGCCTTCGGAGCTGTGTGAAAAAAGCCACCCGGCCTCTTCGCGTAAACTTCCCTTAACCACTCGCTCATCTTTTCTTCATCCATCCATCCCTTCGAGTTAGCTTTTATGATGACGCCGGCTGGAAAGGTCTCTTTTGGCAAGGTCTTCCTTTTGAATATCACCATGGGTGGAAGTTAGCATGGCAAGCTAGAACCGCAGTGAAGGATGACTTCTCATTCCCTGTGGTGCGAATATTCACCGTACGTGCTCCCGTTCCACAGTGCGGTTCACAGGAATATCAGTTGCTGTGAAATACGGTAGTAATCCGTGTGCGGATGGAGAGATTGCGTCTTTTTATGAACCGGATCCTTGTCGCTTTGTAGGAGCCATTTTGTGGTCTTTACAGATGTAAACAGGAAATGAAACGTACGGTGATATCCGCGCGTTTTTTCTTCTTCTTCCGGGGGCGGGTGGTTGCTTACAGTAGAAGAAGAAGCGCTTCCTGTTCTATGGGGGCGGGTGCTTTCCTTGGCGGTTGCTTGCGTAGAAGAAGAAGCGCTTCCTGTTCTACCGGGAAAAAAGATGGCGGCTGTTTACCGAAGTTGCGAGATCGAAACTTTATGAAAATGAATCGTAATAAAGCGCACCGGGTTATAAGGCGCACTGTCAGCTTTTGAGAACATTTGTGGTTTTTAGGTGCGCCTTATAGTGCGGAAAATACGGTAAGCTGTACATCAAGCAAGAATGGGAAAGAATTCCACCTGAGAAGCTTAAAAAATGTGTCTCCTCAGTTCCCAACTGTTTACTGAGTGTTGTTGAAAGGAAAGGCCATGTAACACAACGGTAAAAATGCATATTTTCCCATAAGTCTTTTATATTCAGACTAGGCAAGCGCAAAAATAACTTTGGTGGATATGTGTGATGTGTGATTGTGTGATGTTTTTTGCCTGGACCCCAGGAAGAATAGTCTCCACTGCGATGTAGACTATTGAGGATCCTTAATAAACCAAACTAAACTGTGACGCTACTGTGACCACAATGAATGAGAAGAAAGTTGCGTCAGCGATAAAGAGAGTAGATTATTCTGAACAAAATGTTAACTAATTTTAGTGCATAGTTACTGAATAAAATATAAACACAGAAGTCCATATTTGAACACTTACTTTTTCGACATTTTAGAGGAAGCTGAGCTTCCCTTGTAGTTTTAGAGCAATCGCCAGTGAAAAAGACCTGAGACCATTTCTTGGACCAGTGACACTTTGAAGCCCATGGAAGACATCCACCCTCAACAATAGAAGCCGTAATACATATTTGAACATCCCTCACTGACCATGTTATGGATTTCTTGACACTTTTCAACACAGCCACATCAAGGTTACTCAGGTGTTTGTGTGTCCAAAGCTCCCTTCTTGCATTATATTGTTTTTTTTTTTTTTTGCACTGGTGACATCTACAATATAAGGTTATGAGTTCTTCAAAGCCGTGTTCAATCGGGAGCAGACATCAAAGATTCCTCAGATTCCTGCACAAACAAGCCACATTGCTTTGCAGCTGCATGGGCCTTAGAAATCAGAATCAGCATCAGAATCAGAATTTTTTGTTTTTATTAGGATTTTCAGCACAAACCCATTCAAGAGCAGACAAACATTACAGGGAGACAGAACAGGATCGCTGACGGGTTTTCCAACTTCCGGCGCCCCTTACAAAAAAGGTGAGAGACAGGTAAACGCTAGGGGGGATAAGAAAAAAAATAAAACAGTCTAAGCCTGGGCCCCTGTAGAGGGGGTTCGGACATAGGCTAAGGCAGGGGTCGGCAACCCGCGGCTCCGGAGCCGCATGCGGCTCTTTGATCACTCTGATGCGGCTCAGCCGCTTACTTGTTCAACCCCCCCAATTTTCCCATGAGACTTCCGGATTTCAGTGCCTCTCGCAGAAAACTCCCGGGATTAATATTCACCGATTTTCACCCGGCGTGCCACGATGGTACAACATTTGGCGCCCTCTACAATCTGTATTAACAGCGTGCCAGCCCAACACTTGTTATACAATAAACATTTTCTGCTTGCACACGTACGTGACAGCAAGACATACTTGGTCAACAGCCACACAGGTTACACTGATGGTGGTCATATAAAACAACTTTAACACTCTTACTAATAATGCGCCACACTTTGAACCAAAACCAAACAAGGATGACAAACAAATTTCGGGAGAACATCTGCACCTTAACACAACATAAACACAACAGAAAAAACACCCAGAATCCCATGCAGCCCTGACTCTTCCGGGCTACATTATACACCCCTGCTACCACCAAACCCCCCCCCCCCCCCCCCCCCCCCTCTCTCTGTGCGTCGATTGAGGTGGGCGGGGTTTGGTAGCGGGGGGTGTATAATGTATCCCGGAAGAGTTAGGGCTGCATGGGATTCTGGGTATTTGTCCTGTTGTGTTTATGTTGTGTTACGGTGCAGATGTTCTCCCGAAATTTGTTTGTCATTCTTGTTTGGTGTGGGTTGACAGTGTGGCGCATTATTAGTGAGAGTGTTAAAGTTTTTTTTTTTATACCGCCACCGTCAGTGTGACCTGTGTGGTTGTTGACCAAGTATGATGTGCTGTCACCTACGTGAGCAAGCGGAAGCCCCATACGACATGTGGCTGATCAGGCACGCTGGCTGTAGTGGGTGCTATATGCTGTGCCATCACGGACGCTGAGTAGCGCCATTCATTTAAAACCCGCGTGCCGCACAAGCTTTCAAATACCACATAAAGGTGTGGGCAGCGTGTCTGAGACCCCTGGTTTATACATAGCACAAAGCAAAAAAAAACTTTATATGCAGTGTTATTTCATTCAAAATTTCAAACATTTTTTGCGCATCCCATTGTTTTCTATAATTTGTGAAACTGGTCAAAATGGCTCTTTGACTGGTAAAGGTTGCCGACCCCTGGGGTAAGGGAATAAAAACCTCATAGCAATAGCACACATAAACATGTGTGTAAGAGGGGAACTTCAAACACTTGTATGTTAAAATACTGAACAGATGTTTACCTTATCCCAATAAACATCTGTTCAGTATTTTAACATACAAGTGTTTGATTGTGAGGCATTAAAAGCCACAAAATACTGAACACAATAAACATCTGTTCAGTATTTTAACATAAAAGTGTTTGATTGTGAGGCATTAAAAGCCACAAAATGCAACGGGTCCATCAGACCCACAAACGCTGGCTGAGTAACAACAATATGAACGTTGCACGGAAAATTTCTCATCTCACAGGGATTCTTCTTTTGTGTTTCTGCAGCTGCGGTTCCCACACAAGGTTGCAACATTGTTTGTCACCACTGTCTGCTCTCATTTTCTCGCACATTTGACCCTCTGATTTTCTGTGTACCTACACTCTGTCCTCCTCCTGTCTAGGCCTGCTGTGTGTGTGTGTGTGTGTGTGTGTGTGTGTGTGTGTGTGTGTGTGTGTGTGTGTGTGTGTGTGTGTGTGGGTGAGTGGATGCGTGTGGTACACAGAACATCAATTTCCACACTTCTATTAGCCCCGGGTCCAGTGGACCCGGACATCGTATATGTAATAGAAATGTGTAAGGGGGGTGAATGGTGTGTGGTCATTAAATATGTATTCTGATATATGTTCTTCACAGACAATGAGCCAAAGTCAGGGAGTCTCAGTTTGAAAAACTAATTACTTATATTATTTTTATTTTAATAAAAAAATGAAAACGGGTCCCACAGACCCGAACACCACACAAGGGTTAAAAGAGCAGAGCTGACGCAACCAGCCATTTCCACACACAGCTACAAAAGTAAAACAACACCAAAATAAACAAAAAATATATATATACACTGTGGTGGCCTCTGCGGCGTTCCGCGCCATCGTCTGCTGGGGTGGGGCGAGCATGGCCAGAGACAGGAGCAGACCCAACAAAGCAACCAAGAGAGCCGACTCCACCCTCGGCCGCCCACCAACTCTCGGCCAGTGTCCAGTCCGCATGGATGAGCGAGGATGCGTCTAAGGAGACTGAGATGTCCGATACCTGCTCATTCAGCCAAGACACTGTGAAGCTTGTCCGTCCCGGTGCTCAGCGCCAGCTCCGCAGCCCTGTCTCTTCATCCGTATCTCCTCTAGTCTCTCCAAACGGACTCTGGTGTGGCAGAGATCCAGCAGCTGGTCTCCATGGCCAAAAGGCTCCCGGGAGGCAGAGCCCGAAGTTCACAAAAAAAGCCACCCCTTGCCGCACAGTCCCAGATGAGGTGAGACAATGATTTATTGTCCATGAGGCGTTCCACGCCATCGTCTGCTGGGGTGGGGCGAGCATGGCCAGAGATAGGAGCAGACCCAACAAAGCAACCAAGAGAGCCGACTCCACCCTCAGCCGCCCACCAACTCTCGGCCAGTGTCCAGTCCGCATGGATGAGCGAGGATGCGTCTAAGGAGACTGAGATGTCCGATACCTGCTCATTCAGCCAAGACACTGTGAAGCTTGTCCGTCCTGGTGCTCAGCGCCAGCTCCGCAGCCCTGTCTCTTCATCCGTATCTCCTCTAGTCTCTCCAAACGGACTCTGGTGTGGCAGAGATCCAGCAGCTGGTCTCCATGGCCAAAAGGCTCCCGGGAGGCAGAGCCCGAAGTTCACAAAAAAAGCCACCCCTTGCCGCACAGTCCCAGATGAGGTGAGACAATGATTTATTGTCCATGAGGCGTTCCGCGCCATCGTCTGCTGGGGTGGGGCGAGCATGGCCAGAGATAGGAGCAGACCCAACAAAGCAACCAAGAGAGCCGACTCCACCCTCAGCCGCCCACCAACTCTCGGCCAGTGTCCAGTCCGCATGGATGAGCGAGGATGCGTCTAAGGAGACTGAGATGTCCGATACCTGCTCATTCAGCCAAGACACTGTGAAGCTTGTCCGTCCAGGTGCTCAGCGCCAGCTCCGCAGCCCTGTCTCTTCATCCGTATCTCCTCTAGTCTCTCCAAACGGACTCTGGTGTGGCAGAGATCCAGCAGCTGGTCTCCATGGCCAAAAGGCTCCCGGGAGGCAGAGCCCGAAGTTCACAAAAAAAGCCACCCCTTGCCGCACAGTCCCAGATGAGGTGAGACAATGATTTATTGTCCATGAGGCGTTCCGCGCCATCGTCTGCTGGGGTGGGGCGAGCATGGCCAGAGATAGGAGCAGACCCAACAAAGCAACCAAGAGAGCCGACTCCACCCTCAGCCGCCCACCAACTCTCGGCCAGTGTCCAGTCCGCATGGATGAGCGAGGATGCGTCTAAGGAGACTGAGATGTCCGATACCTGCTCATTCAGCCAAGACACTGTGAAGCTTGTCCGTCCCGGTGCTCAGCGCCAGCTCCGCAGCACTGTCTCTTCATCCGCATCTCCTCTAGTCTCTCCAAACGGACTCTGGTGTGGCAGAGATCCAGCAGCTGGTCTCCATGGCCAAAAGGCTCCCGGGAGGCAGAGCCCGAAGTTCACAAAAAAAGCCACCCCTTGCCGCACAGTCCCAGATGAGGTGAGACAATGATTTATTGTCCATGAGGCGTTCCGCGCCATCGTCTGCTGGGGTGGGGCGAGCATGGCCAGAGATAGGAGCAGACCCAACAAAGCAACCAAGAGAGCCGACTCCACCCTCAGCCGCCCACCAACTCTCGGCCAGTGTCCAGTCCGCATGGATGAGCGAGGATGCGTCTAAGGAGACTGAGATGTCCGATACCTGCTCATTCAGCCAAGACACTGTGAAGCTTGTCCGTCCTGGTGCTCAGCGCCAGCTCCGCAGCCCTGTCTCTTCATCCGTATCTCCTCTAGTCTCTCCAAACGGACTCTGGTGTGGCAGAGATCCAGCAGCTGGTCTCCATGGCCAAAAGGCTCCCGGGAGGCAGAGCCCGAAGTTCACAAAAAAAGCCACCCCTTGCCGCACAGTCCCAGATGAGGTGAGACAATGATTTATTGTCCATGAGGCGTTCCGCGCCATCGTCTGCTGGGGTGGGGCGAGCATGGCCAGAGATAGGAGCAGACCCAACAAAGCAACCAAGAGAGCCGACTCCACCCTCAGCCGCCCACCAACTCTCGGCCAGTGTCCAGTCCGCATGGATGAGCGAGGATGCGTCTAAGGAGACTGAGATGTCCGATACCTGCTCATTCAGCCAAGACACTGTGAAGCTTGTCCGTCCAGGTGCTCAGCGCCAGCTCCGCAGCCCTGTCTCTTCATCCGTATCTCCTCTAGTCTCTCCAAACGGACTCTGGTGTGGCAGAGATCCAGCAGCTGGTCTCCATGGCCAAAAGGCTCCCGGGAGGCAGAGCCCGAAGTTCACAAAAAAAGCCACCCCTTGCCGCACAGTCCCAGATGAGGTGAGACAATGATTTATTGTCCATGAGGCGTTCCGCGCCATCGTCTGCTGGGGTGGGGCGAGCATGGCCAGAGATAGGAGCAGACCCAACAAAGCAACCAAGAGAGCCGACTCCACCCTCAGCCGCCCACCAACTCTCGGCCAGTGTCCAGTCCGCATGGATGAGCGAGGATGCGTCTAAGGAGACTGAGATGTCCGATACCTGCTCATTCAGCCAAGACACTGTGAAGCTTGTCCGTCCCGGTGCTCAGCGCCAGCTCCGCAGCACTGTCTCTTCATCCGCATCTCCTCTAGTCTCTCCAAACGGACTCTGGTGTGGCAGAGATCCAGCAGCTGGTCTCCATGGCCAAAAGGCTCCCGGGAGGCAGAGCCCGAAGTTCACAAAAAAAGCCACCCCTTGCCGCACAGTCTCAGATGAGGTGAGACAATGATTTATTGTCCATGAAACATGCAAAAATACAAAAAGGAGGTAAGACGGCCGATAGCGTGGGAGCTATGGCGACGCTGAGCACAGGAACAGGAATCAAAGATCGTAAAAATACTTAACCCATGGAAGCAAATAGTCGACGTCGTCACTTTTGTGTAGTGCAAACAAGAAAGCCAGACTGAACATGCCGAAAAACAGGAATAAGTAGCTTTCTGATTAGTGCCCGGCAGCAGGTGAGCGTCCCGGACACTAATCAGAGGCAGGTAAAACTAGTCAGCACTAGTGATGGGTCCGGCAACACCGATGCATCGGCGCATGCGTCGAGCTCATAGAGCAAAATCCTGTGTCGGTGCGCGTACCGCTTTTAGAAAGTCATGTGACCAATCATGAGCTGTTTTGGTCACCTGACCGATACGCGAACTGTGTCGCACTGACGCCTCCTCTGTGCCCTGTGAGCGTGTCTTTTCTACAGCCGGAGAAATAATAACTAAGAGAAATCGTCTAAAATGTAATATGTCGGAAAAACTTTTTTTTTTTTTTTTTTTTTTATAAAAATGTGTAAAAAAATAAAATTAAAAAAATTCCCAGTCCACAATCATCCACAACACGTTCTCTTAGATTTCCATGTTATGATACATGTTCACATTATTTATTGACTGTATCTAAAAAAGATAAAAATATATTTTTATTTAAATGAAGATATGAAATAATCCTAAATGAAACAATGATACAATGACTTGGTTTATATTATTGTATATACTAGGGCAGGGGTCACCAACGCGGTGCCCGCGGTCACCAGGTAGCCCGTAAGGACCAGATCAGTCACCCGCTGGCCTGTTCTAAAAATAGCTCAAAGAGCAGCACTTACCAGTGAGCTGCCTCTATTTTTTAAATTGTATTTATTTACTAGCAAGCTGGTCTCGCTTTGCTCGAAATTTTTAATTTTAAAAGAGACAAAACTCAAATAGAATTTGAAAATCCAAGAAAATATTTTAAAGACTTGGTCTTCACTTGGAATAAGCGGTAGAAAATGGATAGATGGATGGGTCTTCACTTGTTTAAATAAATTCATTTATTTTTTACTTTGCTTCTTATTACTTTTAGAAATACAATTTTAGAGAAAAAATACAACCTTAAAAAATATTTTAGGATTTTTAAACAAATATACCTTTTTACCTTTTAAATTTCTTCCTCTTCTTTCCTGACAATTTAAATCAATGTTCAAGTAATTTATTTTTTTTATTGTACAGAATAATAAATATTTTAGCTTCTGGTTTTTCGACGAAGAACATTTGTGAAATATTCCTTCAAACTTACTATGATTAAAATTCAAAAAAAATATTCTGGCAAATCTAGAAAATCTGTAGAATCAAATTTAAATCTTATTTCAAAGTATTTTGAATTTATTTTAAAATTTTTATTCTGGAAAATCTAGAAGAAATACTGTTTTGTCTTTGTTAGAAATATAGCTTGGTCCAATTTGTTAAATATTCTAACAAAGTGCAGATTGGATTTTAACCAAATTAAAACATGTCATCAAAATTCTAAAATGTATCTTAATCAGGAAAATTTACTAATGATGTTCCATAATATATTTTTTTAATTTTTTCAAAAAGATTCAAATTAGCTAGTTTTTCTCTTCTTTTTGTCGGTTGAATTTTGAATTTTAATGAGTTAATGAGTCGAAATTGAAGATAAACTATGTTTCAAAATTTCATTTTAATTTTTTTCGTGTTTTCTCCTCTTTTAAACCGTTCAATTAAGTGTTTTTTTCATCATTTATTCTCTACAAAAAACCTTCCGTAAAAGGAAAAAAAAATGTACGACGGAATGACAGACAGAAATACCCATTTTTTTATATATATAAATTTATTTATTTAGCTATTCTTGTTTAAATCACACTTACGCGTAACTTACAAATGACAATATCTTTATTTATTTAAGTGTGTATCAAACTGGTAGCCCTTCGCATTAATCAGTACCCAAGAAGTAGTTTTTGGTTTCAAAAAGGTTGGTGACCCCTGTACTAGGGCATCAAATCAGTGTCAGTTGAGTCGGTTCACAGGTTGCCTGTAGGGATTTTTAATGTCCAGCAGATGTCAGTATTTAGTGACACAGTATCAATACAGTTTTGCAATGTGTCGAAACGCTTCATGACGCCTCATCAACCCATCACTAGTCAGCACCTATAGTAACCAAAACACACAAACTCAAGCATGCTTAAAAACAGAACTTAGGGAGTCAAAACCAAATAACACATGATCCGGGCAACGGATCATAACAGCTTCAGTTCTGAAAAAACCTTTCAGGTAAACCTGGGGATACTCTCAAAACTTCTTTGTATTTCTTCTGCAAGCACCTCTCAACTGATGAACAAGTTCTGATTGCCCTTCAAACGATGTCAGTAGATGAGGACCTGTTTCATGACATGATGAAGACCTGCGTGCTGAATATCATCGTTGTTCTTCAACGCAATGAGTGTTACTTCACCATTGAATACTGAATCTGCCCAATGCCACAACATCGACGCCGAGACCGTGATGGGCGTGTATCTGAGTCATGCATCCAATTTGACGATATCATTCCTGTCTTCTCGAATCGGGCTCAGAAGAATAATGTCATCCGATATCTTGACAGTCTGCCTCAAGAAAAACGAGATAAATTAATCAAACGTGCATTCACATTCGGGAGAGCGCAGTGCCTGGAAAAAAAGGAAGAGATCTGCTGAGATTAGGGCAGAAATATCAAAACCGTTGGGGGAAAGACTTCAAAAGAAGACAACGACTACTATCTAAGACTAAGATCATGGGAAGTGTGGTTCCAACACAGGTTTACTGAAAAACAGGGGCGTCACTAGCTTTTAAGGACAGGGGGGGCTTAGCCCCCAGGAGATGCACAGGATGCGAGCGAACATTACGCACAAGCACAAAACTTCACAAACGGCTAACAAAGACTAAGAAATTATTCATTGTTATTATTATTATTTTTTTTAAATGCACGGGACGAAATGAAATGCTCCCCGGGACGATGGCTTTTAACCATTTTTTTTCTTTTTCTTTTTATGTATTTATTCATTTTACATTTTATATTAAATGTCTTCGTTTTTCCTCCCTCTGAAAATCCTATGAAATGTTTAACAAGCCATCCTATAATAATACAACAGCTATTAATGTAACAATACAGAAAAACAAATATATTTAATGATGTTTTTTTCATTATTTTAACAATAGGCTAATGTACATTACTTTATATAGATTCTACAAGAAACACAAAACTTAAAAACTAAATTATTTACAATTGCACACACAAGGTTTTGTGCAGCTTCACTCATTGTACAGGAAGATAATGTGCTTCGTACACCAGCAGGACCGCAAGCAAGGTCGCAGAGAAAATGCGGACTGGAATTTGAGTGATGTGGGCATTTTCTATATGAACAAGTGGAATGGATTGGATACTGACACACAAAAGGGGCTCTCTACCATACGCTACGAAGTGAGGGGAAACTGAGTGAATAATAACAGGTTATATGATTATTTATTTAAACTCATATTCGGGCCACTTTATAATGAATATGTATTTGTAAAAAAAAAATATATATATATAACTCCAAATTATTTAGGGGGCTTAAGAATAATTTAGGGGGGCTTGAGCCCCCCTAAAATAGGCCTAACAACGCCAATGCTGAAAAACTTGGCCAACTTTTATAAAATACTGTACATTGGCAAAGGTCCTCATTGTCAACAGATCCACACCACTTAAACGAAAAACCTTTGACCCCAGATGTGGGACCAAATTGCAAGTCAACAATGATTCTCTTGTACGTTCTTTTTTAAACATCTTCCTCAATGGGTGCATGTGAGCGCCTTGAAACCAGAAGAGTTCCGTCTTTTCTGCGTTTAAAATATCTAAAAAGCTGTTCTGTGATTGTAATCATAAGATTTCCCTGATATTTTACAAAATACTTTGGTAAAAACATTGCAACTCCAGTTTTTTTCAGACTTTTTAATTCTAAAACTGAAACAACTAGCTGTAAATCAGAACTCTCATCACATTTGTTCTTTTGAGTGATAAATTAAATCATGTCTTTACCTTCACGCCATGTCCGGTCCAGTCGATTTGCACCACGGGAAAACAATCCACGCAGCGAGCTGCGAAAGCCTCGCAGTAAGCTGCTCCAAAGTCCACGTCGTGACAGAAGGGATCCAATAGTTGTCTTGACGAGCTGTTTTATTCACAACATTACAGATATTTCAAGTGCTAACTGCTAGCATCAAATGTCGTAATATGAAGACGCGCCGCAACCAGTACATAATCACAATTTAAAAAGCACAAAACAGCATAATTTCAAAAAGAGAGGTAAAACAAAAGTAGTGAACAGAAGGAACACATTATAAATACATACGTCGGACGGGCAAAAATGCACAAAGCCATGTCTGTTTACAGAGGAAGTCTAATGCTTCTTCAGCACCTGCAGTTAGCAAACTCGTCCAAAAGATGGCACCATAGCACCAATGATAACACACATTTCCGTTTATGTTAGGTTCTGCGCATGTCTCAGTGTGATGCATGAAAATGCACGTCATAATCAGATTATTTCATTCAGAGTACATGTACGCAGTAGCATTCTAATCTGAATGATGATCAGATTAAATATATGTTGTCCATGTACACGTGGCTATGGTTATATATATGTTTCCTTTGCCTCCTTGTTTTGTCTCCCAGTAGTTTCGTGTTTTCTGATAATTTCTCTCTTTAGTTGCCACAATTACCAAGGGAAGGTGTGGTGCTTGAGCACACCTGTCCGCAATCACAGTGTTGGCATTTGAGCCAACCGGACTCACCTGGGGTCCTGGGATCTTTCACTCGTACCCCGGCACGTTTCGTCCACGCCATTTATGCTCCTTGTGTTTTGCTAATATTGTGGTTGCTTGGTATTAGTTTACCCCAGCCTCCCTGTAATTCGAGTTCCACTTTTCCCCAAGTTTTTTTACTTTTGCTTTTGTAGTTTTTTAATTCCACTGACTACTCCCGCTAGCGTCATAGTTTTGTGTTACTCCCTAAACTTGGAATTAAATTTCCTACTTGATTGCTTTACGCATTATCTCTGCAGGTTTTTTTTGTCCCTCTGGTCTGATCCTAACAATCATATCTTGGGTGCTTCTGTTGCGACCCATAAATCATAAGTTGACTCTCTTTCGTTTTGTAGCCACTCGCATATTGACACTTCACCAGCTGCCGAGGCGAAGATCGCATAAAAAAGTAGTGAATGCAGTCGGCAGTAATGAAAATTGGCAATTCCGAGAAGAATGGACTGAATCATTTGCATTTATTTTCCCTCCAACAAGCATAATACCAGTGTTCTTATTATGCCAAGACTGTCGCTGTTATGAAGATGTCCAATTTGAAACGGCATTATGAGACAAAGCATATGAATTTTGAAAAGACGTTTCTTCAGTGTGAGAACAACAAATACATCCATGGGAAGCGAAAAACATAACTTATGGAACAATGAGACTCGTGAACTCTACCTGGATCTGTTTAATCAGAATCAGAATCAGAAATACTTCATTAATTCCCAAGGGGAAATTACGATTTTCAGTACAATCCCATTCAAGATCAGACAAACATTACAGGGAGACAGAACAGGATCGCTGACGGGTCTGCCAACTTCCGGCGCCCCTTACAAAAAAGGTGAGAAACAAAAAAAATTCAGTCTAAGCCTGGGCCCCTAGGGAGGGCGTCCAGACTGAGGCCAAGGAAGAAACAAAACTCATAGTACACATAAGCATGTGTGTAAGAGGGAAACGTCAAACATCAATCAATCAATCAATGTTTATTTATATAGCCCTGGATCACAAGTGTATCAAAGGGCTGCACAAGTCACAACGACATCCTCGGTTCAGATCCCACATCAAGGCAAGGAAAAACTCAACCCAGTGGGATGACAATGAGAAATCTTGGAGAGGACCGCAGATGTGAGTGACCCCCCTCTAGGGCAACCGGTGCAATGGACGTCGAGTGGATCTAGCATAATATTGTGAAAGTACAGTCCATGGTAGATCTAACATAATAGTGAGAGTCCAGTCCATAGTGGGGCCAGCAGGGGACCATCCCGAGCGGAGACAGGTCAGCAGCGCAGAGATGTCCCCAACCCACCACAGGTCCCGACTCTGGACAGCCAGCACTTAATCCGTGGCCACCGAACCTGTTTCCACCCTCCACGAGGGAGAGGGGCAGAGCAGAAAATACAAGAAACAGCTGATCAACTGGTCTAAAAGGGGGGCTATTTAAAGGCTAGGGTATGCAAATGAGTTTTAAGATGGGACTTAAATGCTTCTACTGAGATAGCATCTCTAACTGTTACCGGGAGGGCATTCCAGAGTACTGGAGCCCGAAAAGAAAACGCTCTATAGCCCGCAGACTTTTTTTGGGCTCTGGGAATCACTAATAAGCCGGAGTTACATATAGTAAACATCAAAGAACAGAAAGGACATTAAATTCATTAAAAGAGCAGAGCTGATGCAACCAGCCAGTTCTACATACAGCTACAAAAGTAAAAACAATTAAAAAAACACTGTGGTGGCCTCTGTGGTGTTCCGTGCCATCGTCTGCTGGGGTGGGGGGAGCATAACCAGAGACAGGAGCAGACCCAACAAAGCAACCAAGAGAGCCGACTCCACCATCGGCCGCCCACCAACTCTCGGCCAGTGTCCAGTCCTCATGGATGAGCGAGGATGCCTCTAAGCAGACCGAGACACTGGCACATTGTCTGTCCCGGCGCTCAGCGCCAGCTCCGCAGCCCTGTCTCTTCATCCGCATCTCCTCCAGTCTCTCCAAACGGACTCTGGTGTGGCAGAGACCCAGCAACTGGTCACCATGGCCAAAAGGCTCCCGGGAGGCAGATCCAGAAGTTCACAAAAAAGCACCGCAGAAGTCACGAAAGTGCCACCCCTTGTCGCACAGTTCCAAAGGGTCCCGAACCAAAAGGCAAAAAACAAAAACAAACAAAAGACATGAAAACAAGAGGGAAACACCAGGAACACAAAAGGATGACACAAGAGCACAGAACTCCTACCACCAGCAGCCACTACAGCGGCGCCGTCTTTATAAGATACAACCTGAAACTAATGCTTTTTACAACTTTTACCAATAGGAGGAATTGCTCAACTTACCTAAATATTTTCGAACAGACCAACAAAAGGAGCTCATCAGCAACATGTTCAATTGGCAGAGAAGCTGATAGAAAATTTCAAGACGCGTTTCAATTCAGGAAAACATGTCTTTCTGTGCATTGAAAATCCATTTCTGGTTAAAAATGTGAGAGCATAGACTTCAGAAGCACAACAAATCTCCCCTTGGGCCACAGCTGCTTCACTCAGCTAATTGACCTGCAGGAAAACATTTCACTGAAAGAGAGTCAGTGTGACGTTAATCACCTTCTGGACGAAGAGGGTAACTTCAGCTCTGCTGCAGAATATTCCCATTGGCTCCAACCATGTTTAAGGAATACATGTTTAAGTCTTCCTTTTTGTTTTAACCCTTGTGTGGTGTTCGGGTCTGTGGGACCCGTTTTCATTTTTTATTAAAAGAATAATGACACAATTAATTAATTTTTCAAACTGAGACTCACTGACTTTGGCTCATTTTATGTGAAGAACATATATCAGAATACATATTTAATGACCACACACCATACACCCCCCTACACATTTCTATTACATATAAGATGTCCGGGTCCACTGAACCCGGGGCTAATAGATTGATGGAAATTGATGTTCTGTGTACCACACACACACACACACACACACACACACACACACACACACACACACACACACACACACACACACACACACACACACACACACACAGCAGGCCTAGACAGGAGGAGGACAGAGTGTAGGTACACAGAACATCAGAGGGTCAAATGTGCGAGAAAATGAGAGCAGACAGTGTTGACAAACAATGTTGCAACCTTGTGTGGGAACTGCAGGTGCAGAAACACAAAAGAAGAATCCCTGTGGGATGCAGAAACTGGCAGAGAAATTTTCCGTGCAACGTTCATATTGTTGTTACTCAGCCAGCGTTTGTGGGTCTGATGGACCCGTTGCATTTTGTGGCTTTTAATGCCTCACAATCAAACACTTTTATGTTAAAATACTGAACATATGTTTACCTGATCCCAATAAACATCTGTTCAGTATTTTAACATCAAATTGTTGGACTAGTTATGTTTGATTATGAGGCATTAAAAGCCACAAAATGCAACGGGTCCATCAGACCCACAAACGCTGGCTGAGTAACAACAATATGAACACCCCACAAGGGTTAAATGCAATTATCAGTCCGGGCCCAGCATACTTGGCTGATATTTTAACTGATTGCCACCCATGCAGGATTCTGCACTTATCCTTGCAAACACTTTTGGAAGTAATGATGTGTATTTCTGGTCACCTTCTCGACACGCGACTCGCGACGCGGCAGTGTGGCTGGATCAAAAAAGACATCGGAGACGCTTTGCAGAACAAAACGTCACTTTATTACAAGCGAGTGTCATTATACAGGACTGCAGTACTTGGAGGAGGTCAAGTCAAAAAATGAGGCACTCCCAACTTGGAGGAGTCATACCACTGTCTTATATTCCTTCTTTCTCTGTCTGGGTGTGTGTTAATTCAGGAGAGTACAATCTGACCATGTAAGGAGATGTCCATGTGTAAGTGGTGGGAAAACCACCTCCATATGTTGTAACGAGGGATGTTCGATAATGGCTTTTTGCCGATATCCGATATTCCAATATTGTCCAACTCTTTAATTACCGATACCGATATTAACCGATACCTATATCAACCGATATATGCAGTCGTGGAATTAACACATTATTATGCCTAATTTGGACAACCAGGTATGGTGAAGATAAGGTACTTTTAAAAAAATAAAATAAAATAAGATAAATAAATTAAAAACATTTTCTTGAATAAAAATAAAGTAAAACAATATAAAAACAGTTACATAGAAACTAGTAATGAATGAAAATTTGTAAAATTAACTGTTAAAGGTTAGTACTATTAGTGGACCAGCAGCACGCACAATCATGTGTGCTTACGGACTGTATCCCTTGCAGACTGTATTGATATATATTGATAAATAATGTAGGAACCAGAATATTAATAACAAAAAGAAACAACCCTTTTGTGTGAATGAGTGTAAATGGGGGAGGGAGGTTTTTTGGGTTGGTGCACTAATTGTAAGTGTATCTTGTGTTTCTTATGTTGATTTAATAATAAAAAATAAATAAAAAATAAATAAAAAATTATACCGATAATAAAAAAAACGATACCAATAATTTCCAATATTACATTTTAACGCATTTATCGGCCAATAATATCGGCAGGCCATTAAAAGTTGATGTGAAGATAGACATGGAGTCTCTCCTCCAGGATAGCGCTGTCACTTTTGCATTCCGAAGTCTGAATGTATTGCCTCTTCTCATCAGAGTTAACCCAGTCCTCATGCGAGTGTCCAACTAAGGCTCCCTAATTTTATTATGGGCTCAACCATTATTCACTTAAACCTGGTGGTTCGCTTTCTCCAAGTTGAAGACACCATATGCAGAACATAATATAAGATTAATTAATTCACTACAGTACCAAGGACAAAATATAAATAACAGGGTTAATTGTCTTTTTGCTGCTTTTTCCCCAAATTATGGAACTCACTCCCCACTAAATTACAAGTCATCATGGAGCTTGAATCATTTAAATCCTAACTAAAAACGTACTTATTCAGATTGACTTTTAACATAAAGATACATAAAGTTACCATAGCTGTTTTTATATGAGTCTCTGTACTGTTTAAACTGTGTGTAATGTTACAGTGGCCAAAAACATTGAATATATTTGTTAAATAAAACATCTGCTTTGTTTTAAATTATTATATATACTTACTACGCTTATGGTATTTTAATGTTGGCCATTATGGTGGTACTTCGAGAGACAAGTTCTTTCTAAGGTGATATTTGGTGAAACAAGTTAGAGAACCACTGCTGTAAGATGATAGGAAAGGGTGGACTTTACATCCCACAATGGGGAAATTATGGGGCTGCAGTGCAAATACAAAAAGTCTACAAAAATAAGGTAAAAACAAGAGGGAAACATCAAAGAACACAACAGAGATAAAATACATTAAAGGAGCACAGAGCTGATCCAACCATCTGCAACTTCAGCGGCGCCGTTTTTACATACAGCTACAAAGTAAAACAACGAAGAAAAAAAACCTTAACATTTGCAATAAATGATACATATTGTGCATATGATTGCACCATGCATAGACAAACAAAATAAACAAAAAAGAAACACCAATTCACACCCACATGCACCGCAGTGGCATCTGCAGTGCTCCACGCCATTGTCTGATAGGGTTGGGGGGGGGGGGGGGCACACGGCTGGAGACAAAAACAGAGTCCTTGGCCAATGTCCGATCAACACGGATGAGCGAAAATCCGTTGCGGAAGACCGACGTGTCCGATACACGCTCATTCAGCTCCGTGAAGCTCGTCCATCACAACGCTCAATGTTGGCTCGTCGTGATATGTCTGCCCTCTGTTGGTGAGATTTCTGCCATATTCCGTTTTTTTTTTTCTTTTTTCTGCTGTTTCAGTTGCCTGGTTGCCAGGGGAAAGTGTGAGTGATTAAGAACAGCTTTTTGCAATCACCCCAACCTGTTGTCGCAGGATATTTCTTCTGTGTTCCAACACATCGACTCTGGCTCCAGCACCGGCACCGGCACCGGCTCCGGCTCCCGCTCCGGCTCCCGCTCCGGCTCCCGCTCCAACTCCAGTTGCTTCCATATCGCTAAGTATTCTCTTGCTTAGTTATTTCTTAGTCAACCTCTCACCAGTGGCATTATTTGAACGATTAACTTGGATAATTCCCTATTTGTTTGTCACCAGCTTGTGTAATTAAAGACTGTTTTTTGCTCGCTACTCTCTCTGGTGTCTTTTGGGATCTCCCCCTTAGTGTCAATCATAACAGAGAGCAAACATGACCATGGCAAAATGTTCCCCCGCGCGGATCCAAACGTTTACAAAAAAACACCTCAGAAGTCACGAACATGCCACCCCTTGTTGCGCAGTCCCAAAAGGGCCTGAACTGAAAGGCAATAAACAAAAGATAACAAGAGGGAAACATCCAGAATACAAAAGGAGGACACACATGAGCGCAGAGCTACCATAAAGTCATAAACAAACATCAATAACTATGTGCACATGGACACAATTAATCGGATTAAAAGCCTAACCAGAATAAAAATGCTTCATGCAAACATGCCATCCGGGATATTCTGAGCCGATCACACACGTTTGGATCAAAATTTAATTTAGATTGAGACAGGTGGTTTATGCCAATATTCATTCGGTTTGTAGCGCATGAAAACACATCTTCCGAAATTCGGGTTGAAATTATCCTTACGACGCGTGTCTTTGACGTCAGCTATACTTAAGTGGTGGAGCGGGGACTAAATTTTATAGTCTCGGAATGAAGCAATTATCTTGCTGCTGTTTCCCCCCCATTCAACATGTACATAAGTAGCGTTATATACTGTTGAGTTTGTTGCTCTATAACAGAGACTTGCAACAACAATAGTATGTTCTTGAGTGACATGTGTCAGTGTAACAGTTAAAAAAGAAGGGATCCAACTGTTGTTTGAACGAGCTGTTTTATTTACGTGCTTACGTGTATGCTAAGTGCTAACTGCTAGCCTCATTTCCCGTTTACACTAAGATAAGGTTATCCAGGGTACATCCCACTTGTGGATCATTAAAGTTTGTCTAAGTCTAACCTTATCCGTGTCCACACATATAACAAGACCCCCTTCCCCTCACCGTCCACCAGCGCATCTCCATCCATCCATCCATCCATCTTCTTCCGCTTATCCGAAGTTGGGTCGTGGGGGCAGCAAGCTAAACAGGGAAGCCCAGACTTCCCTCTCCCCAGCCACTTCGTCCAGCTCTTCCCGAGGAATCCCGGGGCGTTCCCAGCCCAGCCGGGAGACATAATCTTCCCAACGTGTCCTGGGTCTTCCCCGTGGCCTCCTACCAGTCGGACGTGCCCTAAACACCTCCCTAGGGAGGCGTTCGGGTGGCATCCTCATCTGGCTCCTCTCGATATGGAGGAGCAGCGGCTTTACTTTGAGCTCCCCAGAGCTTCTCACCCTATCTCTAAGGGAGAGCCCCGCCACCCGGCGGAGGAAACTCATTCCGGCCGCTTGTACCCATGATCTTGTCCTTTCGGTCATAACCCAAAGCTCATGACCATAGATGAGGATGGGAACGTAGATAGACCGAAAATTGAGAGTTTTGCCTTCCGGCTCAGCTCCTTCTTCACCACAACGGATCGATACAGTGTCCGCATTACTGAAGACGCCGCACCGATCCGCCTGTCGATCTCACGATCCACTCTTCCCTCACTCGTGAACAAGACTCCGAGGTACTTGAACTCCTCCACTTGGGGCAGGGTATTCGCCGCAACCCGGAGACGGCACTCCACCCTTTTCCGGGCAAGAACCATGGACTCAGACTTGGAGGTGCTGTTTCTCATCCCAGTCGCTTCACACTCAGCTGCGAACCGATCCAGTGAGAGCTGAAGATCCTGGCCAGATGAAGCCATCATGACCACATAATCTGCAAAAAGCAGAGACCTAATCCTGCAGCCACCAAACCGGATCCCCTCAACGCCTTGACTGCGCCTAGAAATTCTGTTATGTCCAGAATGGGTGACAAAGGGCAGCCTTGGCGGAGTCCAACCCTCACTGGAAACGTGTCCGACTTACTGCCAGCGCTTCTCCAGTGTTGCTTAACTTGCTTTGTGTGCGTGCAAGTTCTTAAATTTTACTTATCTGGACAATATCCAGTGTTGTAGTATTTCAATTTACTGGAATCCAGTGTGCTGTGGGGCCCTATTGTAGTGAATCACAACTGATCAAATCATTATTAGAGACATAAACAATTAGATAAAGAACAGTTTACAACAATCAATCTAGGGATCTAGATATCTGGTCAGGACACTCCTCACTCTTTTGTCTTCACTTTCATTGTCCATTCGTTTTTGGTGACTTTATGCCCAAGGGCAGCATTTCAAAAAGTTTATGTCCAGGGTGAGATGGGTGCCTTATGATGTTTTGGGCCTTTTTGAGGCACCTGGCACTGTACAGTTCATCTCGGGAGGGGAGAGAGCAGCCAGTGATCTTCATGGCAGTTTTTATGACCCTCTGAAGTGCATTTCTTTCTGCTGCCGTGCAGCTGGCATACCATACACACATGCAGTATGTCAGCACACTCTCTATTGAGCAGCGATAGAAGGACACAAGCAGTTTTTGTGACATGGTTTTCTTTTTGAGGAGTCTCAGAAAGTAACGTCTCTGCTGTGCCTTTTTGATGGTCACTGAGGTGTTCATACTCCACGACAGATCTTCCTCGATCTGGATCCCCAGGAACCCGAAGTTAGAGACCATTTCCACGTTGATGTACAGTTGTTGAATG
The DNA here is from genome assembly GCF_033978685.3 of Nerophis lumbriciformis. Classification (NCBI taxonomy): domain Eukaryota; kingdom Metazoa; phylum Chordata; class Actinopteri; order Syngnathiformes; family Syngnathidae; genus Nerophis; species Nerophis lumbriciformis. Next base: position 42,522,962 of record NC_084563.2, read on the forward strand.
TTTATTGTTTTTTTCTTCCGGAAATCCATGATCAGCTTCTTCGTGTTGGTGGTGTTAAGGACCAAGTTGTTTCCCCTGCACCACCCAGTCAGCCGCTCCACTTCATTTCTGTAGGCAGACTCATCCCTCCCAGAAATGAGTCCCACTACTGTGGTGTCGTCTGCAAATGTAATAGTCTGAGAAGTGTTGTATCCGAAATAGCTGCAATCGCGCGATTCCTTCTCTTAAGGTATTCATGTGTGATTTCCACAAGCGGGCAGCACGGTTCGATCCCGGGTTCGGGATCTTTCTGTGTTGAGTTTGCATGTTCTCCCCGTGACTGTGTGGGTTCCCTCCGCGTACTCCGGCTTCCTCCCACCTCCAAAGACATGCACCTGGGGATAGGTTGATTGGCAACACTGAATTGGCCCTAGTGTGTGAATGTGAGTGTAAATGTTGTCTGTCTATCTGTGTTGGCCCTGCGCATACTTGCCAACCTTGAGACCTCCGGGAGGTGGGGGGAGGGGTGGGGGGCGTGTTCGGGGGTGGGGCAGGGGCGTGGTTGGGGGGGTGGTTAAGAGGGGAGGAGTATATTTACAGCTAGAAATCAAGTATTTCATATATATATATATATATAGAAAATACTTGACTTTCAGTGAATTCTAGCTATATGTACTGTATATATATTTTTATTTTATTTTATTATATATATATATAAATATTTATATGAGAAATACTTGAATTTCAGTGTTCATTAAGGGTTGAATTGTCCATCCTTGTTCTGAATTGTCCATCCTTGTTCTATTCTCTGTCACTATTTTTCTAACCATGCTGAACACCCTCTCTGATGATGCATTGCTGTGTGGCACGCACAAAAGTGCTTTCATCAAATGCACTAGAGTCTGGAATCTTCCATCTCTCCCTAGCATGGCCCGTAACCGGTCAATTTTAGCTTCCTGAGGAAGATCTTCTCTGCCAAGCACTTGGTAGTCCACTACTTCTTCCCGGAGGCTATCCAGATCCAATCGCAGCTGCGGCTTGGAACTTACAAGCGTATTTCTTCATCTTCCTCGTCGTCGGCGTCGCCATGGCTGTATCTTCCTCGTTCTTCTGCTCCGTCTCCTTGTTGTGTGCGCAGTTGTGCACTGCACTCTCTAAAAGCCGTAGATGTTTTTGTCACATATGCATGTACAGTAGATGGCAGTATTGTCCTGTTTAAGAGTGTCACAACATTGCTGTTTACGGCAGACAAATTGCTTTACGGTAGACGAAAACGTGACTGATTTTGTTGTGTGTTGTTACCGCGCTGGGAGGACGTTAATGAAACTGCCTACCAATAAACCCACATAAGAAACCAAGAACTCGCCCTCGATCATTCTACAGTTATAACGTGATTGGGCAGTGTTGCGTTTTGGACCAGTTGTTCCTCCCAGGGAATTCAAGTCGCAAGTCGCTCCCAAGCTCTTTACGACACTTAAAGCTGAGTAGAAAAACCACCAGAGACAGAATAGGTATTTTGTAATATATTTGCAAAGCTTTGTAAACATACTGAGACCAGTCCAGCATAGAACATTCAATCGCGCCACTAAGATGGTCTTCCCCCCCCCCCGAAAAACCCTCTCCCCTCTTAAGTCTCTCTCTCCCACCCTCACAGTCATGTCCCATGTCCCTCCAGCCAAAACACATGCCCATTGTCTTCGGCACCTGGACATAAAGCTAGATAAGAGAAAGGAGTATCTCTCTTTCTTACATTCCTCACTCAAGGTTAAGCACACAGTATAAGCAGACAACCAAAAGACCACAATTGGAAGAAAAACACTAGCTGTTTTGTAATATGATTATGAAAAAAAAGAAGTAACACTTAAATTCGGATATATGTAAATATCTGCCTCCGACAGCAGGCACGCTGTTTATATTGTGGGAAAGTGGACGTGAAAACTGTCTGTCGACACGTCAATCAGGTCCGCATGGAGCTGGAGGGGGCATGGCCTCCAGCTCCGCCTGAATTTTGAGAGATTTTCCGCAGAAAATGTGTCCCGGGAGGTTTTCAGGAGAGGCGCTGAATTTCGGGATTCTCCCGGAAAATCCGGGAGGGTTGGCAAGTATGGCCCTGCGATGAGGTGGCGACTTGTCCAGGGTATACCCCACCTACCGCCCGAATGCAGCTGAGATAGGCTCCAGCACCCCCCGCGACCCCGAAAGGGACAAGCGGTAGAAAATGGATGGATGGATGGAAAAAAGAGAAAGACGTGTGTTCTTTGTGAATGATAAGCAAAATTTCCCAAAAGTGCAGTTCCCCTTTAAAATACCAACATAAAATAAATAGCTAACTGAAAGCAATGGTACAGAGGACTAAAAGGACAAAATGTTAGGGAGATAGGGATAGGAAAACCACAACCATTCTGGAGGCAAAAGGTAACAAGCACAAACAAAAGTACTGGGAAGAGACTAAAGTCCAATGTACTTGCAAAAGATACGTTTTAAAAGTGAGTTGACAAAAGTTTTTTATTAGGACACCCCTAATGTTAATTAGCCTGTTTTATTCACCATCCATCCGGCTTTCACAGCGTCTGCTGAGAGTAATTCAGGTCCTAAGACGAATGCAGTTGAGGACTCCTTGCCAAGTGTGAGTATACACTCTAAGAAACAATTTGGCTGCACTTGTTCTTGAAAATACGTGATGGTCTCCATGTATCAGCGACGACTTTACAGGACCTAGTTGAAACCAAGTCACATATATTCCCATTTCCCAAGTCTCTTGTGAGAGATTTTGCCATTAGATGTTCAAGAAGACAATCTTACTGAACTAGTAAAAGTCAAGATGAAAAGTCATCTTAGTGTGTGCAAATAGTGGTGCAGAACTTTCTACTGCAAAGGGAATAAAAACACATCTCAGAACTAACTACTCCCTTGTAAAGCCAGTGCAATGTACAAACCCCGTTTCCATATGAGTTGGGAAATTGTGCCTATAACAATCCGGATGGTTATTTTCCTCTTTGGTCCGGAGGACACGACGTCCACAGTTTCCAAAAACAATTTGAAATGTGGACTCGTCAGACCACAAAACACTTTTCCACTTTGTATCAGTCCATCTTAGATGAGCTCAGGCCCAGCAAAGCCGACGGCGTTTCTGGGTGTTTTTGATAAACGGTTTTCGCCTTGCATAGGAGAGTTTTAACTTGCACTTACAGATGTAGCGACCAATTGTAGTTACTGACAGTGGGTTTTTGAAGTGTTCCTGAGCCCATGTGGTGATATCCTTTACACACTGATGTCGTTCGTTGATGCAGTACAGCCTGAGGGATCGAAGGTCACAAGCTTAGCTGCTTACATGCAGTGATTTCTCCAGATTCTCTGAATCCTTTGATGATATTACGAACCGTAGATGGTGAAATCCCTAACTTCCTTGCAATAGCTGCTTGAGAAATGTTTTTCTTAAACAGTTCAACAATTTGCTCACGCATTTGTTGACAAAGTGGTGACCCTCGCCCCATCCTTGTTTGTGAATGACTGAGCATTTCTTGGAATCTACTTTTATACCCAATCATGGCACCCACCTGTTCCCAATTTGCCTGTTCACCTGTGGGATGTTCCAAATAAGTGTTTAATGAGCATTCCTCAACTTTATCAGTATTTATTGCCACCTTTCCCAACTTCTTTGTCACGTGTTGCTGGCATCAAATTCTAAAGTTAATGATTCTTTGCAAAATAAAAAAATGTTTATCAGTTTGAACATCAAGTATGTTGTCTTTGTAGCATATTCAACTGAATATGGGTTGAAAATGATTTGCAAATCATTGCATTCTGTTTATATTTACATCTAACACAATGTCCCAACTCATATGGAAACGGGGTTTGTACCATATTTTTCGGACTATAAGGCGCACTTAAAATCCTTAAATTTTCTCAAAAATCGACAGTGCACCTTACAACCATCCATCCATCCATTGTATACCTTTTGGGGTCGCGGGGGGTGCTGGAGCCTATCTCAGCTGCATTCGGGCGGTAGGCGGGGTACACCCTGGACAAGTCGCCACCTCATCGCAGGGCCAACACAGATAGACAGACAACATTCACACTCACATTCACACACTAGGGCCAATTTAGTGTTGCCAATCAACCTATCCCCAGGTGCATGTTTTTGGAGGTGGGAGGAAGCCTGAGTACCCGGAGGAAACCCAGGCAATCACGGGAAGAACATGCAAACTCCACACAGAAAAATCCCGAGCCCGGGATTGAACCCATGACTACTCAGGACCTTCGTATTATGAGGCACATGCATTAACTAACCCCTGTTCCACCGTGCTGCATACCTTATAACCAGGTGCGCCTAAATTTGCACGGGTTATTTCTGGTTGTGCTTACCGACCTCGAAACTATTTTATTTGGTGCAAGGTGTAAAGATAAGTGTGAGAAAGCCAGCTCAAAACTTTGACGTTTCATTGAGAATATAGAACGTTACACACGGCGCTCAAAAATCTGTCGAAATGTTTTGGTAAGCTACGAAACCGCACCGCTTGATGGATCGTCGGCGTGCTTCAACATACGGGTATTATTACTGAAGGACCCCAAAATGGCACCAATTTGGAGACATTATCTGGTGTTTTGTAATATTATGCAAATCTAGCTTTTCTTACCTGTTGGTACCTGCTGATGTGTATTTGGGATTCCAATAAATCCTGAAAATTTGCACGAGTCCGCCATTGTAGTCCACGCCAACACCGTAGTCAATAAGCACCTAATTTTTCTCTATCCTCTTGTTGTGGGGCATTCATCCTCTGCTGTTGCCTTTTTTAAATATGAAGTAGCGTACAGTTCTAACTAGGGATGTCCAATAATGGCTTTTTGCCGATATCCGATATTGTCCAACTCTTTAATTACCGATACCGATATCAACCGATATATGCAGTTGTGGAATTAACACATTATTATGCCTAATTTTGACAACCAGGTATGGTGAAGATAAGGTTATTTAAAAAAAATAAATTAAATAAGTTAAATAAATTAAAAACATTTATTTGAATAACAAAGAAAGTAAAACAATATAAAAACAGTTACATAGAAACTAATAATTAATGCAAATGAGTAAAATTAACTGTTAAAGGTTAGTACTATTAGTGGACCAGCAGCACACACAATCATGTGTGCTTACGGACTGTATCCCTTGCAGACTGTATTGATATATATTGATATATAATGTAGGAACCAGAATATTAATAACAGGGGGAAGGATTTTTTGGGGGTTGGTGCACTAATTGTAAGTGTATCTTGTGTTTTTTATGTTGATTTAATTAAAAAAAAACGATACCGATAATAAAAAAAAACGATACTGATAATTTCCGATATTACATTTTAACGCATTATTGGCCGATTATCGGACATCTGTAGTACTAACTAGGGTTGTCCCGTTCCCAATATGTTGGTACTGGTACCGGTACCAAAATGTATATCGATACTTTTCTGAATAAAAGGGAACTACAAAATACTATCAATTTTGGCTTTATTTTAACACAAAATCTTACAATACATTAAACACATGTTTCCTATTGGACTCAAAGAATAATTTTAGAAGGTTAAAATATAAATTAAAGGGCATTAAACACATTGTTTTTGTTGTTGCAGTCAAAGAGCATTTTACAATCTTCCATATTACAGATAGTCAGCCATAATCAAGGATTAGATTAGAATTTAATAAAATAACTTTATTAACAATATAAACATGCTTCATGATTTATGGTTGCCAATCATGGTATGTGCTTTAAAGGCCTACTGAAACCCACTACTACCGACCACGCAGTCTGATAGTTTATATATCAATGATGCAATCTTAACATTGCAACACATGCCAATACGGCCGGGTTAGCTTGCTAAAGTGCAATTTTAAATTTCGCGTGAAATATCCTGCTGAAAACGTCTCGGTATGATGACGCCTGCGCGTGACATTTTGGGACAGCATGGTGGCCAGCTATTAAGTCGTCTGTTTTCATCGCAAAATTCTACAGTATTCTGGACATCTGTGTTGGTGAATCGTTTGCAATTTGTTCAATGAACAATGGAGACAGCAAAGAAGAAAGCTGTAGGTGGGAAGCGGTGTATTGCGGCAGGTGTTGTGCCGGATAACGCACCCCCGCCCTAGAATGCACCCCCTGACTGTTGTGCCGGATAACACAGCCGGTGTTTCATTGTTTACATTCCCGAAAGATGACAGTCAAGCTTTACCATTGGCCTGTGGAGAACTGGGACAACAGAGACTCTTACCAGGAGAACTTTAAGTTGGATGCGCAGACGCGGTACCGTGAGTACGCATGCAGCTGCGGCTTCCAAACATTTGATCGCTTGATCGTACGTGCGTGCCGCTATGTGCATGTGACTTTGGGGATTGAGTGTGTTGTGCAGGTGTTTGAGTTGTATTGGCGGGTTATATGGACGGAAGGGGGGAAGTGTTTGTTATGCGGGATTAATTTGTGGCATATTAAATAAACGCCTGGTTGTGTTGTGGCTAATAGAGTATATATATATATATATGTCTTGTGTTTATTTACTGTTTTAGTCATTCCCAGCTGAATATCAGGTCCCACCCGCCTCTCACAGCATCTTCCCTATCTGAATCGCTCCCACTGCCCTCTAGTCCTTCACTCTCACTTTCCTCATCCACAAATCTTTCATCCTCGCTCAAATTAATGGGGAAATCGTCGCTTTGTCGGTCCGAATCGCTCTTGCTGCTGGTGGCCATGATTGTAAAAAAATGTGCAGATGTGAGGAGCTCCACAACCTGTGACGTCACGCGCATATCGTCTGCTACTTCCGGTGCAGGCAAGGCTTTTTTATCAGCGACCAAAAGTTATGAACTTTATCGTCGATGTTCTCTACTAAATCCTTTCAGCAAAAATATGGCAATATCGCAAAATGATCAAGTATGACACATAGAATGGACCTGCTATCCCCGTTTAAATAAGAAAATCGCATTTCAGTAGGCCTTTAACAAAAATACAATTGTTAGTAAGTACTAAAAACAAAACTATGGATACATGTATCCAGATAAGCCATGTAGCAGGTAAAACACACATATGTTAACGATAAAACACAAATTGTAGCAATTTGTTACCAAATTCAGTAATTTTACTTGCACTAGCGGATGTCAGATGGGTGGTCCTAGCTGCGCTAATATTTGGCATCAAGCCAAGCAGCTGCTTTGGTGGTAGCGGGGGTGTATATTGTAGCGTCCCGGAAGAGTTAGTGCTGCAAGGGGTTCTGTTGTGTTTATGTTGTGTTACCGTGCAGATGTTCTCCCGAAATGTGTTTGTCATTCTTGTTTGGTGTGGGTTCACAGTGTAACAGTGTTAAAGTTGTTTATACGGCCACCCTCAGTGTGACCTGTATGGCAGTTGATCAAGTACGCCTTGCATTCACTTATGTGTGTGTAAAAGCCGTAGATATTATGTGACTGGGCCGGCACGCTGTTTGTATGGAGGAAAAGCAGACATGACGACAGGTTGTAGAGAACACTAAAGGCAGCGCTTTTAAGAGATGCCCCCAATATTGTTGTCCGGGTGGAAATCGGGAGAAATTCAGGAGAATGGTTGCCCCGGGAGATTTTTTTGGGAGGGGCACTGAAATTCGGGAGTCTCCCGGGAAAATCGGGAGGGTTGGCAAGTATGTTCATCAGACCCAGGTGCGCGGATTGTTGATTGCCTGCAGCCGTGCAGGCGCGTGGCCACGAAGCGGAAAGAGCGAGCAGGTATAAGCTAGAACTTATAAGCTAGTAGCTTACCAGAGATACAAAGTAAAAACATGAATTTTCTCAGGCCAACCTGCAGACTGGAAGAAAATGAAACAAACAAAACCCCCAACGATCCAGCATTCTCATTCTGCAGCCAAGGAGTCTAAATACCCATAATTGCCAAGTGGCTGCAGGTGCACCTCCTTAGGGAGCAGAGGGATATAAGAGAGAACAGAAATCATTATCTAACAGTAAATACTGATACTTGAGATGTCATAATAGTTCAATATTGTTATGAATCTGCCCCTAGTTTGTTGATAATGACTATGATAATACAGGAAAAAGATGTTAACAAAATATAAATATTGGCGATGATCATTGGATTGGATCCGAGGCCCTTTTTTTATTTTTTAACGGATTGGCTGATGAGCTGCCGAGCCCAGCTGATACTTACCACAGCTGTTTCCCGGTGTTTACATGCAAAATATTGTACTCACCAGAAATATTCCTTAAAAAAGGGACGCACGGTCACGGAGACGCAATTATATGTTTATATTGCACATGCAAGAGTTGCATGAATTCCAAGAAGGTGTGCGTCTTGACAGAACACTAACTCCATTTATAGAATTTATCCATCCATCCATACATTTTCTACCCCTTGTCCCTTTCGGGATCGCGGGGGGTACTGGAGCCTATTTCAGCTGCATTCGGGCGGAGGCAGGGTACACCCTGGACAAGTCGCCACCTCATCAGTTTATCCACAGAGCAAAAATGTTTCTGAGAAAATAAAGTAGTAGGAAAAGGAATGGCTTACTATACACCAGATGGTCCGCGGGCCGGATCAGGTTTTATCCGGCCCGCGGGATGAGTTTGCTAAGTCTAAAAATGAGCCAACAAATTTGGAATGAAAGAAACTGCTGTTCTAAATGTGTCCACTAGATGTCGCAACAGCAATTCTTTGTATCTTTGTTGATGATGCTTGTGGAGGGGGGTGTGGCCTGCGGGCCTGCAGCGAGGCGGGGTGTGCCAGGACTGGTCTCGAAGTCAGCGACAGGTGCGTAGATGGTCCACCTGGGCCTTGTTATCTAATCACCTGTCGCTCTGTATAAGCAGCAAACCGGGAGGAGAGACGTGGTTGGAGTGGGAGCCAGAGAAAGACACACGTACAGAGACACGCCGGACTGAAAAGTCCAAGTATATGGTTGCATGCCAATAAAAACTGTCTTTGGAACAATGAAACGGGCTCGCCTGGAGATGCTTGGTGGTCAGGAGGACCCACTGGAAGAGAGCGTCCCCAAATTGGTATGTGGAGGGGGGCGTGGCATGCGGGCCTGCAGCGAGGCGGGGTGAGCCAGGACCGGCCTCGAAGTCAGCGACAGGGGATTAGATAACAAGGCCCAGGTGGGCCATCTACGCACCTGTCGCTGACTTCGAGGCCGGTCCTGGCACACCCCGCCTTGCTGCAGGCCCGCAGGCCACGCCCCCCTCCACAATGCTACATATGTAAAATAAACAAACCACATGATGTTAGTGCACCGGTTGAGAAAAATGAGCAAACTACATACATAACATCCTTTAATTTGATTTTATTATTTTTTTTATGTTGAAAATTAACACCAATGAGTTGACTGACGAACATTATCACATAATTTATTCAGAAAGTATAAATAACGACGAAGATATAATACTATTACAATGTAACATGTATATGTAAAAAAAACAACAACAAAAAACATTATGATTTGTACATTTTCAGAATGTGCTTGTTCAAAGAAAACAAATCTGAAGTTGTCTTTATTTTTAAGTTATCGTGCCATGATGTTACCAGTCCAGCCCACTTGGGAGTAGACTGTTCTGCATGTGGCCCCCCAATCTAAAATGATTTTGACACCCCTGCTATACACACACCTGAGCAGGACGACACAAAACCTTCAATCCAGATGTCGATCCTAGTATGGTATCCGGATGTGCGTATTCTTGTTCTTATTATTGCCAAATATTTTTTTGGGGTCGTTGTTATTGTTTACAATATCAATGATTAAGTCTCCGGATAACACTGAGGCTTTGAGGGGAAAAGCCAAATTATTTAAATGGGAGCCAATAGTAGTTATTTTCTTTTGTTAATTTATTGTGCACTAAAGACTTTATTTTTATTATATTTTATTAAAATTGTATGTAGCATTCAATGCCACAAATGTAACACAGCATCAGATTTACAGTACGGCAACACCAGCATTTTCAAAATTTAATTAGATACGTTTTATAAAACTGTGATGTTGTGTTTACTTCAGGTACTTGCTATAAAACATGTTCACTTCCATGATCTCTTGTCAAAGTATATAAATTGATCTTGTAACGGTACAGTGGGAGAAGGAGACGGCACGGAGGCACGGACGTCGTTAGCTTGCAGCGTGTTTATTAAAATATATAAATGAAGTGTGTGACTAATCCAAATGTATACGGTGTGACTATGTGTAGCGAGTATATATGTGGAGTGTTACCGGGTGGTGTTGAAAGTGCATGTTGAGGTCGAAGGTCCAGGGACAGGCAGGAGGTCAGGGGCTGGAGCGAGGCGTCGTTGTCCGGGGGAAAGCGTGAGGTTGAGATCCAGTAAGGCAGCAGGAAGTCCAGAGGGGATCCAGGGAGACGGGACACACTTCTCGAAACCAGAGGATGACGAAGGGGCGCCAGATGACGACACAGGACAAGATAAAATGAGCACAGAGGAGGGAAAGCACATAGGCAAAAAGCTAGAGACGTGTAGGGCTTACTGTACAGGTACAAGTAGCTATGTTCTGGCACTGGAACGCTCGCGCCATAACAGATCTGAGACCAAAAAAATTGGATTGGCCACAAATGTTGATCGGGACATCCCTAAAAAAAATGTTTTTTAAAGTGTTTAACTATATGAAACAATGTATTAGTATAACATTTTCTGAATTAATTTATTTTTGTTAGGTTTGATTACGCCCAGTTATTTAAGAAAGAAGTTCAAATAACAGAAATGGAACAATGCAACAAAAATGTTAATAATAAAATGTCAACAAAAGAACAAATGACTTCCTTGCAGGCAGATAATTGCGAAAAACAACGTCAGTAGTCAGTGGAGCGTGCCTGAGTGAGCAGTAAGCCTGAGTCCTACTCAGTGGCCTTGTGGTTAGAGTGTCCGCCCTGAGATCGGTAGGTTGTGAGTTCAAACCCCGGCCAAGTCATACCAAAGACTATAAAAATGGGACCCATTACCTCCCTGCTTGGCACTCAGCATCAAGGGTTGGAACTGGGGGTCAAATCACCAAAAATGATTCCCGGGCGCGGAACCGCTGCTGCTCACTGCTCCCCTCACCTCCCAGGGGGTGGAACAAGGGGATGGGTCAAATGCAGAGGACAAATTTCACCACACCTAGTGTGTGTGTGACAATCATTGGTACTTTAAAGAAGAGTGCATGCATTGTTTGATGAACTCAGAAGCGAGTAATGTGCTCAACTAAAGAGGAGAAACTGCAACACGGGTATCGATCACATCACATTAGTATTTATTTAATACAAATACCCTCCTTGGTGTCGATACCATCGACATTTTGATTGATACTCCCACCACTACCATTCAATACATTCAAACTAGAGTGGCAATAAGTGTTTCCAGACGTCAAACTACAACCCAAGCAAAACTCATAAAATATTCGAACCCTCAAGGACCAAAAAGTTTGAGGGGAAATATTTATTTTCTTAAAGGGTGGTACCTTACACACACCATTTCAAAAGTGTCTTTTAAAACTGGAGCTGCCAGGCACATGCTTGTGACGGCTTTTCATTTTTATGCGGCACCATTTTCACACATCGAAGCATTGAGTGTCAGCTCTAATGGCTGCTATGACTTCTTCCGGCAGAGAACCATAATGCAAACAGTACATCTAACCCCTTAAATGAATAATTATTTAGCCTAAGCCCCATTTCAGCCACACTAAACCATCGTTTAAAGGCCTACTGAAATGCGATTTTCTTATTTAAACGGGGATAGCAGGTCCATTCTATGTGTCATACTTGATCATTTCGCGATATTGCCATATTTTTGCTGAAAGGATTTAGTAGAGAACATCGACGATAAAGTTTGCAAAGCCTCGCCTGTACCGGAAGTAGCAGACGATATGCGCGTGACCTCACAGGTTGTGGAGCTCCTCACATCCGCACATTGTTTACAATCATGGCCACCAGCAGCGAGAGCGATTCGGATCGAGAAAGCGACGATTTCCCCATTAAATTGAGCGAGGATGAAAGATTTGTGGATGAGGAAAGTGAGGACTAGAGGGCAGTGGGAGCGATTCAGTTGGGAAGATGCTGTGAGAGGCGGGTGTGACCTGATATTCAGCTGGGAATGACTAAAGCAGTAAATAAACACAAAACATATATATACTCTATTAGCCACAACACAACCAGGCTTATATTTAATATGCCACAAATTAATCCCGCATAACAAACACCTCCCCCCTCCCGTCCATATAACCTGCCGATACAACTCAAACACCTGCACAACACACTCAATCCCACAGCCCAAAGTACCGTTCACCTCCCCAAAGTTCATACAGCACATATATTTCACCAAAGTCCCCAAAGTTACGTACGTGACATGCACATAGCAGCACGCACGTACGGGCAAGCGATCAAATGTTTGGAAGCCGCAGCTGCATGCGTACTCACGGTACCGCGTCTGCGTATCCAACTCAAAGTCCTCCTGGTAAGAGTCTCTGTTGTCCTAGTTCTCCACAGGCCAATGGTAAAGCTTGACTGTCATCTTCCGGGAATGTAAACAATGAAACACCGGCTGTGTTATCCGGCACAACAGTCAGGGGGTGCATTCTACGGCGGGGGTGCGTTATCCGGCACAACACCTGCCGCAATACACCGCTTCCCACCTACAGCTTTCTTCTTTGCTGTCTCCATTGTTCATTGAACAAATTGCAAAAGATTCACCAACACAGATGTCCAGAATACTGTGGAATTTTGCGATGAAAACAGACGACTTAATAGCTGGCCACCATGCTGTCCCAAAATGTCCTCTACAATCCGTGACGTCACGCGCAGACGTCATCATACCGAGACGTTTTCAGCAGGATATTTCACGCGAAATTTAAAATTGCACTCTAGTAAGCTAACCCGGCCGTATTGGCATGTGTTGCAATGTTAAGATTTCATCATTGATATATAAACTATCAGACTGCGTGGTCGGTAGTAGTGGGTTTCAGTAGGCCTTTAAGGGCCTCCTCCTCAGACAAATTTTCACACGGTTAAGTGCGCCGTGTATTTCTTGAATATCCCGCTCTTAGCTTTGTATGGACTCATCGATCGTTTACGAACTGAGTACGGAGAGGAAGTGACGCCAGAAAGACATGCCCGTGTTTCTCCTTCCATCTGTACCTTAAGAGAAAGTGATTGCAGCTATTTGGGCTACAACACTTCTCAGACGGCAAGAGAACTTTCGAATGTCGAGGTCAGCTGTGATCCTACTTAGCGAAAAACTTTGTCCATTTGTTGAAAGAAAGTCAACGAGAATGCGGGCTCATGTGGATGTGATAAAAAAGGTAGCGTGTGCTTTGTATTACCTGGCCGTCGAGGGAAGACTACGGAAAACAGGGAATGCGTTTGGACTTGTACAGCAGACTGGATCAGTTATTGTCCGCCATGTATGTCGCGGACTCAACGTCTAAGTCCAGAGTACATAAAGTCACCAAAAAACGAATGTACAATGAAAGTGAAGGCAAACGAGTGAGGAGTGTCCTGACCAGATATCTAGATCCCTAGTTTGATTGATGTAAAATGTTCTTTATCACATCATTTACGTGTCTAATAAAGATTTGATTAATTTACGATGGCTCAGGTGTGATTCACTACAATATGGCCCCACAGCACACTGGATTCCAGTTAAAGGGGAAAATTATCACAATTTCAGAAGGGTTAAAACCATTAAAAATCAGTTCCCAGTGTCTTAGTTTTTTTCAAAATTTTACCCATCACGCAATATCCCTAAAAAAAGCTTCAAAGTGCCTGATTTTTTACCATCGTTATATACACCCGTCCATTTTCCTGTGACGTCACATAGTGATGCCAATACAAACAAACATGGCGGATAGAACAGCAAGCTATAGCGACATTAGCTCGGATTCAGACTCGGATTTCAGCGGCTTAAGCGATTCAACAGATTATGCATGTATTGAAACGGATGGTTGTAGTGTGGAGGCAAGTTGCGAAAACGAAATTGAAGAAGAAACTGAAGCTATTGAGCCATATCGGTTTGAACCGTATGCAAGCGAAACCGACGAAAACGACACGACAGCCAGCGACACGGGAGAAAGCGAGGACGGATTCGGCGATCGCCTTCTAACCAACGATTGGTATGTGTTTGTTTGGCATTAAAGGAAACCAGAGGTGGGTAGAGTAGCCAGAAATTGTACTCAAGTAAGAGTACTGTTACTTTAGAGATTTATTACTCAAGTAAAAGTAATGAGTAGTCACCCAAATATTTACTTGAGTAAAAGTAAAAAGTATGTTGTGAAAAAACTACTCAAGTACTGAGTAACTGATGAGTAACATACACACACATATCATATATATATATATACACATACATTGATATATACAGTATATCATTTATATTTATTTATTTTGCCATTTTTGTTTACATGTTAAAGGTGTTTTAATGAATATACATGCATGTTTAACACATATAGATTCCTTTCTTTCATGTTGACAAGAATATAAGTTGGTGTATTACCTGATTCTGATGACTTGCACTGATTGTAATCAGACAGTAGTGATGATAACGTCCACGTTTTCAAATGCAGGAGAAAAAAAGTTCCTCCTTTCTGTCTAATACCACATGAAAGTGGTTGGTTTTTGGTATCTTATTTGTCCAGCTTCCATATTCGTTTTCACACACTTTACAAGAAATACATTGGCGGCAAATTCCGTAGCTTGCTAGCTTGTTTGCGCTGGCTTTCGGAGACTCTTATTTTGAAAGCGCAGGCGCGATGGAGCGGCACTTTTATTGTGAAGACAGGAACTGTGCAGTCAGTCTTTAGGCTTGTGACGGGATGTACGTTTGAAATAAAAAAGTGTCTTTTTTCCTTCACACTTTGGATTGATTGATTGAAACTTGTATTAGTAGATTGCACAGTACAGTACATATTCCGTACAATTGACCACTAAATGGTAACACCCCAATAAGTTTTTCAACTTGTTTAAGTCAGGTCATGTGACTGCCTGGCTCTGTTTGATTGGTCCAACGTCACCAGTGACTGCATCTGATTGGTGGAACGGAGTCAAATGTCACCAGTGACTGCATTTTATTGGTGGAACGAAGTGAAACGTCACCAGTAACGCAGGCACTTTGAAGGTCTGTCTGACAGACCAAAACAAACAAAGCGTGCATTAACAGATCGATAAAAATTAGTAGCGAGTAGCGAGCTGAATGTAGATAAAAGTAGCGGAGTAAAAGTAGCGGAGTAAAAGTAGCGTTTCTTCTCTATAAATATACTCAAGTAAAAGTAAAAGTAAGTTGCATTAATACTACTCTTAGAAGTACAGTTTATCCCAAAAGTTACTCAAGTAGATGTAACGGAGTAAATGTAGCGCGTTACTACCCACCTCTGAAGGAAACTAACAACTATGAACTAGGTTTACAGCATATGAAATACATTTGGCAACAACATGCACTTTGAGAGTGCAGACAGCCCAATTTTCATCAATTAATATATTCTGTAGACATACCCTCATCCGCTATCTTTTCCTGAAAGCTGATCTGTCCAGTTTTGGAGTTGATGTCAGCAGGCCAGGGAAGCTAGGGGTCGATATTCTTCTCTTGATCATCTTCAGTGGCATAAGGTACGGTGTGAGCCAAGACATCCAGGGGGTTTAGCTCGCTCGTCTGCGGGAACAAACTGCCGCCATTGCTTGCCGTGCTAGTGAGGACCTTTGTCCCTGAATTGCTCACACACTCCGGCAGATTCAATGGGGGTCTGGCGGCAAATTTCTTTGACTTTATCGTTGGAAATGCATCTGCTTTGAGTGTCGCAGGATATCCACACATTCTTGCCATCTCTGTCGTAGATAGCTTTCGTCGGTAAAGTGTGCGGAACAAACGTCCAATTTCTTGCCACTTTCGCATCTTTGGGCCACTGGTGCAACTTGAATCCGTCCTTGTTCGTGTTGTTGCACCCTCCGACAACACACCGACGAGGCATGATGTCTCCAAGGTACGGAAAACAGTCGAAAAAACGGAAAATAACAGAGCTGATTTGACTCGGTGTTTGTAATGTGTTTGAGAAAATGGCGGATTGCTTCCCGATTTGACGTCACGTTGTGACGTCATCGCTCTGAGAGCGAATAATAGAAAGGCATTTAATTCGCCAAAATTCACTCATTTAGAGTTCGGAAATCGGTAAAAAAAATATATGGTCTTTTTTCTGCAACATCAAGGTATATATTGACGCTTACATAGGTCTGGTGATAATGTTCCCCTTTAATTGAAATACCACAACACTGGATATTGTTCAGATAAGTTACATTTAAGAACTTGCACACAAAGCAACACTGGAGGTAACTATGACGTGTGCATTTTCCGCGCATGCGTACTAGGTCGACGGAGGGTGGGGGGGTCTTAAACGTTGGCATTGCTGTGTGTGGACACAGATAAGGTTAGGTGTCATTTACCCTTAGTGTAAACGGGGCCTAAGTCTCCACGGAGGGCACAGGCTATGCAAATGATATGTTTGTCCACTGACCATGGGGCAGGACTTCATATTCTGCTTATGAATAATGTATTTTCCTTTCTTAGTAGGGGCTATAAAAGCTGATACACTGAGCATTTAGACCAGGGGTCGGCAACCTTTACCAGTCAAAGAGCCATTTTGACCAGTTTCGCAAATTATAGAAATCAATGGGAGCTGCAAATTTTTTTTTTAATTTTAAATGAAATAACACTGCATACCAAGTTTTCTTTTTGCTTTGTGCTATGTATAAACCAGGGGTCTCAGACACGCTGCCCACACCTTTATATGGAATTTGAAAGCTGGTGCGGCACGCGGGTTTTAAATGAATGGCACTTGTCAGCGTCATGCGTGCCGTGATGGTACAGCATATGGCACCCACTACAACCAGCGTGCCAGATCAGCCACACGTTGTATGGTGTTTCCGCTTGCTCACATAGGTGACAGCAAGGCATACTTGGTCAACAACCACACAGGTTACACTGACGGTGGCGGTATAAAAAAAATTATAACACTCTTACTAATAATGCGCCACACTGTGAACCCACACCAAACAAGAATGACAAACATATTTCGGGAGAAAATCTGCACAGTAACACAACATAAACACAACAGGACAAATACCCAGAATCCCATGCAGCCCTAACTCTTCCGGGATACACTATACACCACCGCTACCAAACCCCGCCCACCTCAACCGACGCACAGAGGGGGGGTTGATGTGTGAGGGAGCAGGGTTGGGGTGGGGGCGGGGCTTGGTGGTAGCAGGGGTGTATAATGTAGCCCGGAAGAGTCAGGGCTGCATGGGATTCTGGGTGTTTGTTCTGTTGTGTTTATGTTGTGTTAAGGTGCAGATGTTCTCCCGAAATGTGTTTGTCATTCTTGTTTGGTTTTGGTTCAAAGTGTGGCGCATTATTAGTAAGAGTGTTAAAGTTGTTTTATATGATCACCGTCAGTGTAACCTGTGTGGCTGTTGACCAAGTATGCCTTGCTGTCAGCTACGTGTGCAAGCAGAAGATGTATGTTGCATAACAAGTGTTGGGCTGGCACGCTGTTAATTCAGATTGTAGAGAGCGTCAAATGTTGTATCATCATGGCACGCCCTTATTATAGTTGTAAGGGTGAAAATCGGTGAATATTAATCCCGGGAGTTTTCTGCGAGAGGCACTGAAATTCGAAAGTCTCACAGGAAAATTGGAGGGTTCAGCAAGTAAGCTGCTGAGCCGCATCAGAGTGATCAAAGAGCCGCATGCGGCTCCGGAGCCGCGGGTTGCCGACCCCTGATTTAGACTATTTGACCTGAAAATCTTCAGACCGCTTCTGTGTGCGTAAATGAAACAAAGTCTCACAACTTACAGTATTGATGAACATTTAATGACAGGCACTAGGGTTGGGCGTATCGATCTACAAAACCCAAAACCAGTAAAGTTGGCACGTTGTGTAAATCGTTAATAAAAACAGAATACAATGATTTGCAAATCCTTTTCAACCTATATTCAATTGAATAGACTGCAAAGACAAGATATTTAATGTTCGTACTGGAAAATGTTGTTATTTTTTGCAAATAGTAGCTCATTTGAAATGTGATGCCTGCAACATGTTTCAAAAAAGCTGGAACAAGTGGCAAAAAAGACTGAGAAAGTTGAGGAATGCTCATCAAACATTTATTGGGAAAATCCCACAGGTGAACAGGCTAATTGGGAACCGGTGGGTGCCATGTTTGGGTAAAAAAAACAGCTTCCATGAAATGCTCAGTCATTCACAAACAAGGAATTGGGCGAGGGTCCCCGCTTTGTGAACAAATGCGTGAGCAAATTGTCCAACAGTTTAAGAACAACATTTCTCAATGAGCTATTGCAAGGAATTTAGGGATTTCACCATCTACGGTCCGTAATATCATCAAAAGGTTCAGAGAATCTGAAGAAATCACTGCACGTAAGCGTAATAAACATTGAATGCCCGTGACCTTTTGATCCCTCAGGCGGTACCGCATCAAAAACTGACATCAGTGTGTAAAGGATATCACCACATGGGCTCAGGAACACTTCAGAAAACCACTGTCAGTAACTACAGTCTGTCGCTTCATTTGTAAGTGCAAGTTAAAACTCTACTATGCAAAGTGAAAGCCATTTATCAACAACACCCAGAAACGCCGCCGGCTTCACTGGGCCCGAGCTAATCGAAAATGGACTGATGCGAAGTGGAAAAGTGTTCTGTGGTCTGACGAGTCCACATTTCAAATTGTTTTTTTGGAAACTGTGGACGTTGTGTCCTCCGGAACAAAGAAGAAAATAACCATCCGGATTGTTATAGGCGCAAAGTTGAAAAGCCAGCATCTGTGATGGTATGGGGGTGTATTAGTGCCCAAGGCATGGGTAACTTACACATCTGTGAAGGCACCATTAATGCTGAAATGTACATACAGGTTTTGGGGCAACATATGTTGCCATCCAAGCAACGTTATCATGGACGCCCCTGCTTATTTCAGCAAGACAATGCCAAGCCACGTGATACAACAGCATGGCTTAAGAGTAAAAAAAGTGCGGGCACTAGACTGGCCTGTCTGTAGTCCAGACCTGTCTCCCATTGAAAATGTGTGGCGCATTATGAAGCCTAAAATACCACAACGGAGACCCCCGGACTGTTGAACAACTTATGCTGTACATCAAGCAAGAATGGGAAAGAATTCCACTTGAAAAGCTTCAAAAATTGGTCTCCTCAGTTACCAAATGTTTACTGAGTGTTGTTAAAAGAAAAGGCCATGTAACACAATAGTAAAAATGCCCCTGTGCCAACTTGTTTGCAATGTGTTGCTGCCATTAAATTGTAATTTAATTATTATTTGCATTTGAACATTAACTTTTGTGTTTACAGTCTCTTCAATTGAATATAAATTGAAAAGGATTAGCAAATCATTATATTCTGTTTTTATTTGCGAATTACACAACGTGCCAACTTCACTGGTTTTGGAGTTCAGTTCAGTTTAACAATGTATTCAAACACAACACACTATCAACACATTTTAAACAAAAACTTATCTCCATTTACAACATATTTTTCTTCAAAAAAACCAACAATAATGTTGAAAAATAACTAAAAAAACAACAAAGACACATAATGTGTGTCTGAGAAGGAGCAGGAAAAAGCAAATGTTGATATCACCCTGCTCCATCACTCAGGTAATCTGATTCCTAATCAGTCACCCCACAAACTAATATACACATACATTGAACCTCGATTTACAAACTTTATTCGTTCTTAAACATGGTTCGTAAACCGAAAAGTATGTATATTCCCTATTATTTTGGACTATGAGGCGCACTTAAAACCCGGTGCGCCTAATGTACGGCACAATTCTGGTTGTGCTTACTGACCTCGAAGAATTTTATTTGGTACATGGTGTAATAAGCGTGACAAGTAGATGGCAGTCATACATAGTACATACGTGTAGACTGCAATA
Source organism: Nerophis lumbriciformis (assembly GCF_033978685.3). NCBI lineage: Eukaryota > Metazoa > Chordata > Actinopteri > Syngnathiformes > Syngnathidae > Nerophis > Nerophis lumbriciformis. The sequence continues at coordinate 42,542,880 of NC_084563.2, forward strand.
TGACGGCAGTAAACACCACCAAAACTTTAAATGTTCCATTGAGAATAAAGAATATTACACACGGCTGTCAAAATATTTTTAGTACGACTTTGGTAAGCTATGAAACCACACCTCTTAATAGATTGTCGGTGCAATAAACATACAAGTATTTTTATGGTGCGTTTATAAGGCACGTATTAGCAGACATATTACCTGGAGTTTTGTTTTGCAATAATAAACAAACCCCGTTTCCATTTGAGTTGGGAAAATGTGTTAGATGCAAATATAAACGGAATACAATGATTTGCAAATCCTTTTCAACCCATATTCAATTGAATGCACTACAAAGACAAGATATTTGATGTTCAAACTCATAAACTTTTTTTTTTTTTTTTGCAAATAATAATTAACTTAGAATTTCATGGCTGCAACACGTGCCAAAGTAGTTGGGAAAGGGCATGTTCACCACTGTGTTACATGGCCTTTCCTTTTAACAACACTCAGTAAACGTTTGGGAACTGAGGAGACACATTTTTTAAGCTTCTCAGGTGGAATTCTTTCCCATTCTTGCTTGATGTACAGCTTAAGTTGTTCAACAGTCCGGGGGTCTCCGTTGTGGTATTTTAGGCTTCATAATGCGCCACACATTTTCAATGGTAGACAGGTCTGGACTACAGGCAGGCCAGTCTAGTACCCGCACTCTTTTAGTATGAAGCCACATTGATGTAACACATAGCTTGGCATTGTCTTGCTGAAATAAGCAGGGGCGTCCATGGTAACGTTGCTTGGATGGCAACATATGTTGCTCCAAAACCTGTATGTACCTTTCAGCATTACTGGTGCCTTCACAGATATGTAAGTTATCCATGTCTTGGGCACTAATACACCCCCATACCATCACACATATTGTTTTTTCAACTTTGCGCCTATAACAATCCGGATGGTTCTTTTCCTCTTTGGTCCGGAGGACACGACGTCCACAGTTTCCAAAAACAATGTGTAATGTGGACTCCTCAGACAACAGAACACTTTTCCAATTTGTATCAGTCCATCTTAGATGAGTTCAGGCCCAGCGAAGCCGACAGCGTTTCTGGGTGTTGTTGATAAACGGTTTTCGCCTTGTATAGGAGAGTTTTAACTCACACTTACAGATGTAGCGACCAACTGTAGTTACTGACAGTGGGTTTCTGAAGTGTTCCTGAACCCATGTGGTGATATCCTTTACACACTGATGTCGCTTGTTGATGCAGTACAGCTTGAGGGATCGAAGGTCACGGGCTTAGCTGCTTACGTGCAGTGATTTCTCCAGATTCTCTGAACCCTTTGATGATATTACGGACCGTAGATGGTGAAATCCCTAAATTCCTTGCAATAACTGGTTGGGAAAGGTTTTTCTTAAACTGTTCAACAATTTGCTCACACATTTGTTGACAAAGTGGTGACCCTCGCCCCATCCTTGTTTGTGAATGACTGAGCATTTCATGGAATCCACTTTTATACCAAATCATGGCACCCACCTGTTCCCAATTTGCCTGTTCACCTGTGGGATGTTCCAAATAAGTGTTTGATGAGCATTCCTCAACTTTATCAGTATTTATTGCCACCTTTCCCAACTTCTTTGTCACGTGTTGCTGGCATCAAATTCTAAAGTTAATGATTATTTGCAATAAAAAAAATGTTTATCAGTTTGAACATCAAATATGTTGTCTTTGTAGTATTTTCAACTGAATATGGGTTGAAAATGATTTGCAAATCATTGTATTCCGTTTATATTTACATCTAACACAATTTCGCAACTCATATGGAAACAGGGTTTGTATATATATTAGAGATGCGCGGATAGGCAATTATTTCATCCGCAACCGCATCAGAAAGTCGTCAACCATCCGCAATCCACCCGATCTAACATTTGATCAGAACCGCTTCCGCCCGCACCCGCCCGTTGTTATATATCTAATATAGACGATGCAAGGCATTAGTGAGGTTATAAAGCTTTTGCCTGTTAAAGAAAGGAGACTGATCCAATGCAGCACAGACATTCGCGTGCCACGCTGTCACGACCCAGACGCACACCAGTGCGCAATCATATGGGAGCCGCGCTGAGCGCACCTCCAAGCGCGTCTCGCTGCCGGCGACGGCCGGGTATGGGCCCGACGCTCCAGCGCCATCCATTTTCAGGGCTAGTTTATTCGGCAGGTGGGTTGTTACACACTCCTTAGCGGGTTCCAACTTCCATGGCCACCGTCCTAGCTGCTGTCTATATCAACCAGGGTGAGCCCCACCCCTTTCGTGAGCGCACTGCGCGCGGAGGGACCCCTGTTACGCGCCCCCGGCAACAGGGGTGGCGGGCAGGTAAGCTGCGCGGGCGGAGCGCGCGGAGTGACCCCTGTTACGAGCCCCCGGCCACGGGGGTGGCGGGCAGGTAAGCTGCTTACCTGCTGCGCGTGACGCCGGCCGCGGCGAAGGCGGACGAGGCGGGGTGTCGGTGCGGGGGCGCGGTGGTGACCCTGGACGTGCCTCGGTCCCGGACCCCGGCGAGGCGTCCCTTCTCCGCTCCGTAAAAGTGTCCATCTCTTTTTCTTTTTTTTCTTCTGTTGTGGCATATGCTGCAGGTGCCTGCTCGTTTTTCGTATGTGGGTAACAACATTTAACTATGTATATATATTTCCGAATTGGTTTAACTGCCACCCGCCTGAATCTATTTAAAATCTTTTTTTTTTTTTATTTCAACCACCCGACTCGACCCGACCCGCGGATAAAATCAAATGTTTTTTAATTTCATCCGCCCGATCCGCGGATAATCCGCGGACTCCGCGGTTGTGCCCGCAAACCGCGCATCTCTAATATATATATATGGAGGCGTTCGGGTGGCATCCTGACCAGATGCCCGAACCACCTCATCTGGCTCCTCTCCATGTGGAGGAGCAGCGGCTTTACTTTGAGCTCCCCCCGGTTGGCAGAGCTTCTCACCCTATCTCTAAGGAAGAGCCCCGCCACCCGGCGGAGGGAACTCATTTCAGCCGCTTGTACCCGTGATCTTGTCCTTTTGGTCATAACCCAAAGCTCATGACCATAGGTGAGGATGGGAACGTAAATCGACCGGTAAATTGAGAACTTTGCCTTCCGGCTCAGCTCTTTCTTCACCACAACGGATCGATACAGCGTCCGCATTACTGAAGACGCCGCACCGATCCGCCTGTCGTGAACAAGACTCCGAGGTACTTGAACTCCTCCACTTGGGGCAAGATCTCCTCCCCAACCCGGAGATGGCACTCCACCCTTTTCCGGGCGAGAACCATGGTCTCAGGGCTGGAGGTGCTGATTCTTACTATAGGCTTACGCTTACTACAACACAAATGATACATAAATAAAACCTAATTCAATGCTTAACTTAAGACTAATTCAAATTTCCAATAAGGTTTTTTTTTGTTGTTGTTGTTTTTTTATGTCCGATGTAGTGAAGCTGCAATATTTGAAGCACAATGTACTGAGGAAAAACTGTATTGTTGATTTATTACAGAGACGTGTGGTGTGCAGCATTAATTACATTTTTTTTTTCTTTTACAGTAATTGATTCAATAAATTAATTTCCGCCGTTTACGCATTATATTTGACAGCCCTAATATATTCTGTATATATATATATAGATACAGAATATCCCCGATGGGAAAAGAGAGGCTTCTGTGCTCCCATTATTTAATGTCTGTACGTGATAACTAAGGCAATTACTTACTACATATTTATTTTCCTACTTGAAGGGGTGTTTATGTAGACCCAGCACAGCTTCAAGTCGAGACTATTTGTGAAAATATATGATATAGTCAAGTTGACTGGTCAGGCCAAATAAACCCTTAGGCCACCAGAAAATATTGCATTTACTAAAAACAAACAAACACGACCTATGACTGTTTTATTATCCTACATGATCAAGCACGGGTCCCCAAACATTTTGACTCTAGGACCACATTAGGGTAAAACATTTTGGCTGGGGGCCGGGCTATATATGTGTATATAGCAGCAAGGCCTTCTCTGCTGGCCCAACATAACCAGAAATCATGATCATATATAAAGATACATCCATTTTTGCATTTACTTTCCTTAAATCCATCCATCCATTCATCCATCCATCTTCTTCCGCTTATCCGAGGTTGGGTCGCGGGGGCAGCAGCCTAAGCAGGGAAGCCCAGACTTCCCTCTCCCCAGCTACTTCGTCCAGCTCTTCACGGGGGATCCCGAGGCGTTCCTAGGCCAGCCAGGAGAGATAATCTTCACAATGTGTCCTGGGTCTTCCCCATGGCCTCCTACCGGTCGGAAGTGCCCGAAACACCTCCCTAGGGAGGCGTTCGGGTGGCATACTGACCATATGCCCGAACCACCTCATCTGGCTCCTCTCGATGTGGAGGAGCAGCGGCTATACTTTGAGCTCCTCCCGGATGACAGAGCTTCTCACCCTATCTCTAAGGGAGAGCCCCGCCACCCGGCGGAGGAAACTCATTTCGGCTGCTTGTACCCGTGATCTTGTCCTTTCGGTCATGAACCAAAGCTCATGACCATAGGTGAGGATGAGAACGTAGATCGACTGGTAAATCGAGAGCTTTGCCTTCCGGCTCAGCTCCTTCTTCACCACAACGGATCGATACAGCGTCCGCATTACTGAAGACGCTGCACCGATCCGCCTGTCGATCTCACGATCCACTCTTCCCTCACTCGTGAACAAGACTCCGAGGTACTTGAACTCCTCCACTTGGGGCAAGATCTCCTCCCCAACCCGGAGATGGCACTCCAACCTTTTCCGGGCGAGAACCATGGACTCGGACTTGGAGGTGCTGATTCCCATCCCAGTCGCTACACACTTGTCTGCGAACCGATCCAGTGAGAGCTGAAGATCTTGGCCAGATGAAGCCATCAGGACCACATCATCTGCAAATAGTACAGACCTAATCCTGCAACCACCAAACCGGATACCCTCAACGCCCTGACTGCACCTAGAAATTCTGTCCATAAAGGTTATGAACAGAATCGGTGACAAAGGGCAGCCTTGGCGGAGTCCAACCCTCACTGGAAACGGGTCCGACTTACTGCCGGCAATGCGGACCAAGCTCTGACACTGATTATACAGGGAGCGAACAGCCACAATAAGACAGTCCGTTACCCCATACTCTCTGAGCACTCCCCACAGGACTTCCCGGGGTACACGGTCGAATGCCTTCTCCAAGTCCACAAAGCACATGTAGACTGGTTGGGCAAACTCCCATGCACCCTCAAGGACCCTGCCGAGAGTATAGAGCTGGTCCACAGTTCCACGACCAGGACGAAAACCACACTGTTCCTCCTGAATCCGAGGTTCGACTATCCGGCATAACCTCCTCTCCAGTCCACCTGAATAGACCTTACCGGGAAGGCTGAGGAGTGTGATCCCACGATAGTTGGAACACACCCTCCAGTTCCCCTTCTTGAAGAGAGGAACCACCACCCCGGTCTGTCAATCCAGAGGTACCACCCCCGATGTCCATGCAATGTTGCAGAGTCTTGTCAACCAAGACAGCCCCATAACATCCAGAGCCTTAAGAAACTCCAGGCGGATCTCATCCACCCCCGGGGCCTTGCCACCGAGGAGCTTTTTAACTACCTCGGCAACCTACGCCCCAGAAATAGGAGAGTCCACCACAGATTCCCCAGGCCCTGCTTCCTCATAGGAAGACGTGCTGGTAGGATTGAGGCGGTCTTCGAAGTATTCCCTCCACCGATCCACAACATCCGCAGTCGAGGTCAGCAGAACACCATCCTCACCATACACGGTGTTGACAGTGCACTGCTTCCCCTTCCTGAGGCGGCGGATGGTGGTCCGGAATCACTTCGAAGCCGTCCGGAAGTCGTTTTCCATGGCTTCCCCGAACTCCTCTCATGTCCGAGTTTTTGCCTCCGCGACCGCTGAAGCCGCACACCGCTTGGCCCGTCGGAACCTGTCCGCTGCCTCAGGAGTCCTATGAGTCCTACTTTCCTTAAATATCTAAAAGTATTCATTTTCTCTTCATGTCATATTATGATCCCTGCAGTGCTGTTGTTTTTAGGTTTTAGTGTGTATCCAATCAGAAATCAGACGGCTTATGTTGCCATGCTGTACAAAATCAGCCCGGGGCCTTCAGAATCACTAATGCGGGTGTCCGTGCACTGTAAGTGAACGGGCACATACAGTTGATAGATAATTGCGATTATCAATCAGATCACGAGTTGTTGTCAGTAAGGCTTTCCAGCTGGCCTTAGGTTGAACATGACATTTATGCGTCCTGTGATTGGATACTCAAGCAATTCCAATAGCGGATGAATTTGAGAACACATACAGTTGATAGACTGTTGCGATAGGCAATCCGATCACAAGTTGTTGACAGTAGCCTATCAAAGTAGCCTGATGTTAACGAGACTGTGATTGGATATATTTACTAGTCATTCCAAAGTGAGTATCCATTTACGAGTTTCAATTTAGCAAGAATCAGGCAGTGTTTCGCCGTAACCCGCAAAGAAGGAGAACAAAACGTTGATTAGGTGGCAGATATACAGGTAAAAGCCAGTAAATTAGAATATTTTGAAAAACTTGATTTATTTCAGTAATTGCATTCAAAAGGTGTAACTTGTACATTATATTTATTCATTGCACACAGACTGATGCATTCAAATGTTTATTTCATTGAATTTTGATGATTTGAAGTGGCAACAAATGAAAATCCAAAATTCCGTGTGTCACAAAATTAGAATATTATTTAAGGCTAATACAAAAAAGGGATTTTTAGAAATGTTGGCCAACTGAAAAGTATGAAAATGAAAAATATGAGCATGTACAATACTCAATACTTGGTTGGAGCTCCTTTTGCCTCAATTACTGCGTTAATGCGGCGTGGCATGGAGTCGATGAGTTTCTGGCACTGCTCAGGTGTTATGAGAGCCCAGGTTGCTCTGATAGTGGCCTTCAACTCTTCTGCGTTTTTGGGTCTGGCATTCTGCATCTTCCTTTTCACAATACCCCACAGATTTTCTATGGGGCTAAGGTCAGGGGAGTTGGCGGGCCAATTTAGAACAGAAATACCATGGTCCGTAAACCAGGCACGGGTAGATTTTGCGCTGCGTGCAGGCGCCAAGTCCTGTTGGAACTTGAAATCTCCATCTCCATAGAGCAGGTCAGCAGCAGGAAGCATGAAGTGCTCTAAAACTTGCTGGTAGACGGCTGCGTTGACCCTGGATCTCAGGAAACAGAGTGGACCGACACCAGCAGATGACATGGCACCCCAAACCATCACCCAACCATGCAAATTTTGCATTTCCTTTGGAAATCGAGGTCCCAGAGTCTGGAGGAAAACAGGAGAGGCACAGGATCCACGTTGCCTGAAGTCTAGTGTAAAGTTTCCACCATCAGTGATGGTTTGGGGTGCCATGTCATCTGCTGGTGTCGGTCCACTCTGTTTCCTGAGATCCAGGGTCAACGCAGCCGTCTACCAGCAAGTTTTAGAGCACTTCATGCTTCCTGCTGCTGACCTGCTCTATGGAGATGGAGATTTCAAGTTCCAACAGGACTTGGCGCCTGCACACAGCGCAAAATCTACCCGTGCCTGGTTTACGGACCATGGTATTTCTGTTCTAAATTGGCCCGCCAACTCCCCTGACCTTAGCCCCATAGAAAATCTGTGGGGTATTGTGAAAAGGAAGATGCAGAATGCCAGACCCAAAAACGCAGAAGAGTTGAAGGCCACTATCAGAGCAACCTGGGCTCTCATAACACCTGAGCAGTGCCAGAAACTCATCGACTCCATGCCACGCCGCATTAACGCAGTAATTGAGGCAAAAGGAGCTCCAACCAAGTATTGAGTATTGTACATGCTCATATTTTTCATTTTCATACTTTTCAGTTGGCCAACATTTCTAAAAATCCCTTTTTTGTATTAGCCTTAAGTAATATTCTAATTTTGTGACACACGGAATTTTGGATTTTCATTTGTTGCCACTTCAAATCATCAAAATTACATGAAATAAACATTTGAATGCATCAGTCTGTGTGCAATGAATAAATATAATGTACAAGTTACACCTTTTGAATGCAATTACTGAAATAAATCAAGTTTTTCAAAATATTTTAATTTACTGGCTTTTACCTGTATATTTGCAAGGCCATTTTCAAGAAGGATATTTAAAGAGAAACTACATCTTGTCGGCCAACTCCTGAAGCTAGCTCAGCTGTTGCGGCAATGAAATGGGGAAATGCCCGCCATTTCCACTGGAATCAACCGACTACAAGGGGTACCACCGGCTTATACAGCGTCAAATGGGTGCTACAAATTGTGAGTTCAAATATTGTATTTCTTTATTTTTTCACGTTTAATAGGTTTTTTGCTCATTTAATTTTGACAGTACCTCATAAGATATGTTTTAATTGCTGATGCGGGTTTATTGATTTTAAAAGGTGCCTGAAAATAACCTGTTTCGTTCACTGTTGAGGTGCTTCTATGCAAAGTAGTGCGTAAATGTGTTCCTGTATGGAATTTCTCCAGCAATGGTCATGTGGTGACACAAATTATGGTATTTTGAGAGGTAATCATTGAAATCGGACATCACTGAAGGCTTTTATTTATATATACATATATATATATATATATATATATATATATATATATATATATATATATATATGTATATATGTATATTAGGGCTGTCAAACGATTAAAATATTTAATCAAACACAAATTTCACGTGCAACCCAGGCACCGAAACATGGCAGCGCTGGGTCTTCCGTGATTCAGTGCCGGGTGGTACCGGCTGGTTTCGGTCGGTGCCAAAAAAAGTAACAGATCCGGTGCTCATCCCCGGTGACAAAACGTGATCGTAATGTAAGACATTTTTATTTTTGTAAATGTATTTAAACTGGATGTATAGCGTAGCGCTTTTATTTCAAAGCCAGAAAAGTGTGTGATTGGTTTGAGAAAGTGTTTTGACATGTTTAGATGTCGGATCGACTGTTTGGAATACAAAATTATCCTTTCGACTTCCTGCTGATCGTCTTTCATTTCTGTTCAGCCTTTATATCAACTTACTTACTAACAATCTAAATGTTTTGTTATCACAGCACCCTTAATTGACCGTAATCTGAACACGGAAGTGAAGCACCACCCACCTTGAGAACGACACGCACAGCAGGCGTTTTGCTGTCGTCTCTTCTCACGGCGAAAAACAGTCCTTTCTTGTCAGGAGAACAACTTGTCAAGGCTTTGAACCTGATTTTTCCATAAGGTGGACTTGTTTGTGTCCATTTCTGCTCACCTGTGGTTCAGCAGTAGTAAGTGGACTGCAGCCAAGTTACTCCCACTACGGTACAGCTTGAGGATGAAAAATTTAAGTGTTTGCGTTAATAGCCGTTAAAAAATTGAATGCCGTTGTTAAAATGTATAGTTAACGCGTTATTAGCGCGTTAATTTAGACAGCCTATATACATATATATATATATATATAAAACACGTGGCTTGGCATTGTCTTGCTGAAATAAGCAGGGGCGTCCATGATAACGTTGCACGGATGGCAACATATGTTGCTCCTAAACCTGTATGTACCTTTTAGCATTAATGGTGCCTTCACTGATGTGTAAATTTCCACAGTCCACAGTTTCCAAAAACAATTTCAAATGTGGACTCGTCAGACCACAGAACACTTTTCCACTTTGCATCAGTTCATCTTAGATGAGCTTGGGCCCAGCAATGCCGGCGGCGTTTCTGGGTGTTGTTGATAAATGGCTTTCGCTTTTATTTTTTTTTTCACTTAAATGAGTGCCACTCTAATGAGTGCCACTTAAATGAGTGCCATTATTAAAATGTATTTTTAACGCATTAACGGCGTGTTAATTTGGATTTTTATATATATATATATATATATATATATATATATATATATATATATATATATACATACATACATATACAGTCATGGTCAAAAGTTTACATCACATGGACAAAGGAAAGACTTTCTGGAGGAAAGTTCTGTGGTCAGATAAAACAAAAATTGAGCTGTTTGGCCACAACACCCAGCATTATGTTTGGAGGAGAAAAGGTGAGCCCTTTAATCCCAGGAACACCATACCTACTGTCAAGCATAGTGGTGGTAGTATTATGCTCTGAGCCTGTTTTGCTACCAATGGAACTGGTGCTTTACAGAGAGTAAATGGGACAATGAAAAAGGAGAATTACCTCCAAATACTTCAGGACAACTTAAAATCATCAGCCCCCAAACACATGTAAAAAGTGGTAAAGGAATGGTTAAATCACGCTAGAATGAAGGTTTTAGAAAGGCCTTCCCAAGGACCTGGACAATGCCGAAGAAACAAGTCCATGTCAGAAAACCAACACATTTAGCGGAACTGCACCAATTTTGTCAAGAGGAGTGGTCAAAAATTCAACCAGAAGCTTGCCAGAAGCATGTGGATGACTACTAAAAGCGCCTTATTGCAGTGAAACTTGCCAAGGGACATGTAAGCAAATATTAACATTGCTGTATGTATACTATTGACCCAGCACATTTGGTCACATTTTCAGTAGACCCATAATAAATTCATAAAACTTCATGAATTTTTTTTGTGACCAACAAGTATGTGCTCCAATCACTCTATCATAAAAAAATAAGAGTTGTAGAAATGATTGGAAACTCAAGACAGCCATGACATTATGTTCTTTACAAGTGTATGAAAACTTTTGACCACAACTGTACGTGTATATATATATATATATATATATATATATATACAAACCCCGTTTCCATATGAGTTGGGAAATTGGGTTAGATGTAAATATAAACGGAATACAATGATTTGCAAATCATTTTCAACCCATATTCAGTTGAATATGCTACAAAGACAAAATATTTGATGTTCAAACTGATAAACATTTTTTCTTTTGCAAATAATCATTAACTTTAGAATTTGATGCCAGCAACACGTGACAAAGAAGTTGGGAAAGGTGGCAATAAATACAGATAAAGTTGAAGAATGCTCATCAAACACTTATTTGGAACATCCCACAGGTGTGTAGGCTAATTGGGAACAGGTGGGTGCCATAATTGGGTAGAAAAACAGCTTCCCAAAAAATGCTTTGTCTTTCACAAGAAAGGATGGGGCGAGGTACACCCCTTTGTCCACAACTGCGTGAGCAAATAGTCAAACAGTTTAAGAACAACATTTCTCAAAGTGCAATTGCAAGAAATTTAGGGATTTCAACATCTACGGTCCATAATATCATCAAAAGGTTCAGAGAATCTGGAGAAATCACTCCACGTAAGCGGCATGGCCGGAAACCAACAATGAATGACCGTGACCTTCGATCCCTCAGACGGCACTGTATCAAAAACCGACATCAATCTCTAAAGGATATCACCACATGGGCTCAGGAACACTTCAGAAATCCACAGTCACTAAATACAGTTGGTCGCTACATCTGTAAGTGCAAGTTAAAGCTCTACTATGCAAAACGAAAGCCATTTATCAACAACATCCAGAAACGCCGCCGGCTTCTCTGGGCCCCGAGATCATCTAAGATGGACTCATGCAAAGTGGAAAAGTGTTCTGTGGTCTGACGAGTCCACATTTCAAATTGTTTTTGGAATTATTCGACATCGTGTCATCCGGACCAAAGGGGAAGCGAACCATCCAGACTGTTATCGACGCAAAGTTAAAAAACCAGCATGTGTGATGGTATGGCGGTGCATTAGTGCCCATGGCATGGGTAACTTACACATCTGTGAAGGCACCATTAATGCTGAAAGGTACATACAGGTTTTGGAACAACATATGCTGCCATCTAAGCGCCATCTTTTTCATGGACGCCCTTGCTTATTTCAGCAAGACAATGCCAAGCCACATTCAGCACGTGTTACAACAGCGTGGCTTCGTAAAAAAAGAGTGCGGGTACTTTCCTGGCCCGCCTGCAGTCCAGACCTGTCTCCCATCGAAAATGTGTGGCGCAATATGAAGCGTAAAATACGACAGCGGAGACCCCGGACTGTTGAACGACTGAAGCTTTACATAAAAAAAAAATGGGAAAGAATTCCACTTTCAAAGCTTCAACAATTAGTTTCCTCAGTTCCCAATCGTTTATTGAGTGTTGTTAAAAGAAAAGGTGATGTAACACAGTAGTGAACATGCCCTTTCCCAACTACTTTGGCACGTGTTGCAGCCATGAAATTTTAAGTTAATTATTATTTGCAAAAAAAAAAAAAAAAGTTTATGATTTTGAACATCAAATATCTTGTTTTTGTAGTGCATTCAATTGAATATGGGTTTGAAAGGATTTGCAAATCATTGTATTCCGTTTATATTTACATCTAACACAATTTCCCAACTCATATGGAAACGGGGTTTGTATATATATATATATATATATATATATATATATATATAAACTGTATATATATATATATATATATATATATATATATATATATATATATATATATATATATATACTGTTATCCATTATTTTTTACTTGGCATTTTCCAGATTGTGTTAAAGTGTTGGATTAAAGGTTGTTCCGTGCTTCTATGTTGGCAACAGTGTGACCCAGACACAAATAATGCAATTCCCTATGGGGAAAAAAAAACATTCTTAATTTGATCAAATGAATAAGTGTTGAAAAGATCAACCTTAGGGGTTCTATGTTAAGACCTACATACGTGATGAGGGACTTATTGGGTGGAAGGACACCACAAAGGCCAGAAAAGGTGAATAAACTCTGGAAGCAAGACTCTGTGTGCATCAAACCAACAATGATTGTCAAGAATGGCGACACAACCATGGTGTGTGTAGAGCATCTAGAACAGAAATGGAGGCACTGGCCTTTAGAAAGTATATATTGGTAGTGACAGTTTGGCTGTTCTCTGCAGTTGAGAGGTCAACAATACTCTCTGTGTCTTCCCTGTGTTCATTAGAGGAAGCAGAAGAGGTTATCTCCTGACATATATTTGGTCAAAAAGCAGCTGGCACTCAGGTGTAATTACAAACATAAGCCCCCTTTTAAAATCTATTAAATGTAATTTAGTCACCCCCTAAAACCTGTCATTATCGACCGAGTTTACTGTAATTGCTGCCTTAAGACCTTAAAGATTTTCTGCCAGGTGATTAGAGGTGTAAGTAGAGCAGCGCGGCGGCTCTGTGACCATAAGCTGCAAAACTCACACGGTCAAGTAATATTTTACCTTGCGGGTTTAGCAGTTAAAACAGGCCTGGATTCTGTCACGGGTTATTACTCGATGGATGCAGATTTTATTTACCTGAACACATGATTTACATTGCATTTAAAATGAAGTAACTGGTAAAAATCAATATAAAACCCCTCTGTGGAAGTTGCCTCCTAGCAGCTCCACTGTCAGACACGACACAGGAGCCAAGCGTGCAGGTTTTAACAAAATTTTAATAAAAATAGGTACGTTTTTTCCAGAAGAACGCAACCTTTCAGTCACGTCCGTATCCTCTCTCTCTCTCTGCTCCCGGCCGCTTACTGTTAAAGACGACAGATGATTAAATTAACATGTACCACATGTGAAATCTAATCACCTGCCAGCTGTGTCTCGCCGTCAGCACTGCCACGCCCCCGTCTGATGTTGCTCCGTCCTCAGCACCATGGACAGAGGCGGTGAACTTTGCTACTGCAGGCAGCGCTGACAACATCTGCCTCCACACTCTCCAACTGGAAAAAACTGAAAAAAATGCAACTTCAAGTCTGGGCTACTCGTTGCTAGGGTTGAATACCGAGGAGCGGTATTTTTTGAAATCAGAAATCAAAAATATTTTATTAATCTCCGAGGGGAAATTAAAATGTTCAGCACAATCCCATTCAAGAGCAGACAAATGGAGACAGAACAGGATCTGCCAACTTCTGGTGGCCCTTACAAAAAAGGTGAGAAACAGGTAAACTCTAAGGGGGGGGGGGTGTTAGAAAAACAAAAATTCAGTCTAAACCTGGGCCCCTGGAGAGGGGGTCCAGACTGAGGCTAAGAAGAAAAAAAACACATAGCCATAGCACACATAAGCATGGGTGTAAGAGGGATATATCAAAGAACACAAAGGATGTTAAATACATTAAAATAACTGATGCAACCAGACATTTCTACATACAGCTACAAAAAGTAAAAACAAGAAAAAAAACATACTGGCCTCTGCCGTGTTCCACACCATCGTCTGCTGGGGTGGGGGGAGCATGGCCAGGGACAGCACTCCTTTTTATACCTGTCTCGCCATTTAATAGGCACAGGGTTTCTGTTCCCGACATGCGACTGTTTATGTTGGTGTTAGATTTATGCTACGCTTTGCTTTCTCTCTTTAAGCCATGCTAAGTTCTCCGTGCTATGGTAGGCTAAGTTATCCTATTCCTATTGCACTCAAATAACAATTTTAGAAGGTTAAAATCTAAATTAAAGGGCATTAAACACATTGTGTTTTTCTTGTTGCACTCAAAGAAAGATATACAATTTTCCATATTACAAACCCCATTTCCATATGAGTTGGGAAATTGTGTTGGATGTAAATATAAACGGAATCCAATGATTTGCAAATCCTTTTCAACCCATATTCAATTGAATGCACTACAATGACAAGATATTTGATGTTCAAACTCATAAACTTTTTTTTTTTTTTGCAAATAATAATTAACTTAGAATTTCATGGCTGTAACACGTGCCAAAGTAGTTGGGAAAGGGCATGTTCACCACTGTGTTAGGTGGCCTTTCCTTTTAACAACACTCAGTAAACGTTTGGGAACTGAGGAGACACATTTTTTAAGCTTCTCAAGTGGAATTCTTTCCCATTCTTGCTTGATGTACAGCTTAAGTTTTTCAACAGTCCGGGGGTCTCCGTTGTGATATTTTAGGCTTCATAATGCGCCACACATTCTCAATGGGAGACAGGTCTGGACTACAGGCAGGCCAGTCTAGTACCTGTACTCTTTTACTATGAAGCCATGTTGATATAACACGTGGCTTGGCATTGTCTTGCTGAAATAAGCAGGGGCGTCCATGGTAACGTTGCTTGAATGGCATCATATGTTGCTCCAAAACCTGTATGTACCATTCAGCATTAATGGCGCCTTCACAGATGTGTAAGTTACCCATGTCTTGGGCACTAATACACCCCCATACCATCACAGATGCTGGCTTTTCAACTTTGCGCCTATAACAATCTGGATGGTTTTTTTCCTCTTTGGTCCGGAGGACACGACGTCCACAGTTTCCAAAAACAATTTGAAATGTGGACTCGTCAGACCACAGAACACTTTTCCACTTTGTATCAGTCCATCTTAGATGAACTCAGGCCCAGCGAAGCCGACGGCGTTTCTGGGTGTTGTTGATAAACGGTTTTCGCCTCTCATAGGAGAGTTTTAACTTGCACTTACAGATGTAGCGACCAACTGTAGTTACTGACAGTGGGTTTCTGAAGTGATCCTGAGCCCATGTGGTGATATCCTTTACACACTGATGTCGCTTGTTGATGCAGAACAGCCTGAGGGATCGAAGGTCACGGGCTTAGCTGCTTACGTGCAGTGATTTCTCCAGATTGTCTGAACCCTTTGATGATATTACGGACCGTAGATGGTGAAATCCCTAAATTCCTTGCAATAGCTGGTTGAGAAAGGTTTTTCCTAAACTGTTCAACAATTTGCTCACGCATTTGTTGACAAAGTGGTGACCCTCGCCCCATCCTTGTTTGTGAATGACTGAGCATTTCATGGAATTTACTTTTATACCCAATCATGGCACCCACCTGTTCCCAATTTGCCTGTTCACCTGTGGGATGTTCCATATAAGTATAAGTATGTATTGCCACCTTTCCCAACTTCTTTGTCACGTGTTGCTGGCATCAAATTCTAAAGTAAATGATTATTTGCAAAAAAAAAAGTTTATTAGTTTGAACATCAAATATGTTGTCTTTGTAGCATATTCATCTGAATATGGGTTGAAAAGGATTTGCAAATCATTGTATTCCGTTTATATTTACATCTAGCACAATTTCCCAACTCATATGGAAACGGGGTTTGTACATATAGTCTGCCATAATCAAGAATTAGATTAGAGTATAATAATAAAGCTTTATTTACATTATAATAAATGCTTCATGATTTATGATTGCCAATCCTGGTATGTGTTTTAAGAAAAATACAATTATTAGTAACTACTTAAAACAAAACTTTGGATAAATGTACCTAGATTAGCTATGTAGCAGGTAAAACACACAAAAAATTGTAGCAATTTGTTTCCAAATTCAGTCATTTTACTTGCACTAGTTGACGTCAGATGGGAGGTCCTAACTTCGCAAATATTTGGCATCAAACCAAGTAGCTGTGTGCGCGTTTAGGTATGTACATACTATGTATCTACATATTTGGTACTTACATGTGCACAACAGAGGAGCTCTAAACTTGTGAGAGTAGCGTACAGTTATGTGTGTTTGCAAGAATGGCAACGTGTTGTCTGAGTGACGTCAGTGAGTGAGTGGCGAGTACAGAGAGAGAGGAGTGTGTGCACTGCGCAGTAAAGTGATGAATGGGTCCGGTTGTGTCCTGCAAAACTAATAATAAAACAACCAGATAGTCACAAATCAGCGGCCTCGAATTCTGACCGAAAGCGGATCTTAGCAGACCCATTGCGGGGTAAAGTGAACTGAAGGGAACGTCTGTTCTGTGCTCCTCTACTACGGTCTGCACCGGAGCAAACAGCAGGACAGGTGTAACAACTACATAATTACCTGTCACTCTTCGCGCAGATCTGAATGATTATTATTTAAATGTTTACCTAAGTTTGAAGCAAAGGTGGTAATACTAATCACCGCATTTGGCAAGACGTGTTTCAAAGCAACACTTGAAGCGCGGCACATCCTTGTTTAAAGCGTTACCTTTACCAATAGTTTTGAAGCCCAAATATCTCCATATTTTGCTTCACAGACCCTCTTTTAAAACTAGTAGGATTGTCGTTTTTTGCCATTCTTCCTCTCCGAGATGTTATTGCTTGTATGCACTTTGTGTGTACGTTTTGACGCCTCGGCTCTGTAGTCACCGCCACACAGCGGCCCTGAGATGAAAGAACAGTACCGGTAATTTTCAAAGGCAGTATCGTGGTACTTTATTAGTACCGGTATACCAAACAACCCTACTAGGCACAGATATACAGTATTGTTAATATATAATGTGATAAAGACATTCATAAACAACTTCACATAGTGGACCTTTGTCAGGTTCAAACACTGATGACATCTATTAATCGGACAAGAAGCAAGGAATCATGCAGAGACAGAGTTCAACTTAGCTCATGAGGAGACACGTGTTTTGCGCTGTATTCTAGTTACAGATCCAAACTACGTTCTAAAAGTCCGTGTGCTTCCTCTCTTTATTTGGAAGGTCCCTGTTACATCACTGAAGCTGTCGCTGAGGGAAGGGGGTAATCTTGGCAACTCCAGTTAGACACAATATATAATTATACAAAAGTGCAAATGTGTTGACGCTGGTGCTATCGCCCCGTCTCTGCTTTGTCTGCGTCCCGGGACCCGGTGTTCGGCCTTGGCAGTTGGTTTTTACCTTGAAAATCATTTTTTACCTTGAAAATCATTTTTTACCTTGAAATTTTTTTTTTACCTTGAACAGTTTTTTTTTACCTTGAAAATAATTTTTTACCTTGAAAATAATTTTTTACCTTGAAAATAATTTTTTTTACCTTGAAAATCATTTTTTACCTTGACATTTTTTTTTTTACCTTGAACAGTTTTTTTTACATTGAAAATCATTTTTTACCTTGAAAATCATTTTTTACCATGAAAATAATTTTTTACCTTGAAAAAAAAAATGTACCTTGAAAAATTGTTTTTACCTTGAAAATATTTTTTTTACCTTAAAAATTATTTTTAACCTTGAAAAAAAAAATGTACCTTGAAAAAATTGTTTTACTTTAAAATTTGTTTTAACCCTGAAAGTCATTTTTTACTTTGAAAATCATTTTTTACCTTGAAAATTTTTTTTTACCTTGAAAATCAGTTTTTACCTTGAAAATCATTTTTTACCTTGAAAAAAAAAAATTTACATTGAAAATTTTTTTTTACCTTGAAAATCATTTTTTACCTTAAAAATCATTTTTAACCTTGAAAAAAAATGTTACCTTGAAAAATGTTTTTTACCTTAAAATTTGTTTTACCCTGAAAGTAATTTTTCACTTTGAAAATAATTTTTTACCTTGAAATTTTTTTTTTACCTTGAAAATAATTTTTTATCTTGAAAATCATTTTTTACCTTGAAAATCTTTTTTTACCTTAAAAATCATTTTTAACCTTGAAAAAAAAAATTTACCTTGAAAAATTGTTTTACCTTAAAAAATTTTTTTACCCTGAAAGTCATTTTTTACTTTGAAAATCATTTTTTACCTTGAAAATTTTTTTTTTACCTTGAAAATCATTTTTTACCTTGAAAAAAAAATGTACCTTGAATTTTTTTTTTTACCTTGAAAATCATTTTTTACTTTATAAATCATTTTTTACCTTGAAAATCATTTTTTACCTTGAAAAAAAATTTACCTTGAACATTTTTTTTTACCTGGACACAACACTGATAGAGACAGCTGACAATCTTTTGGATTGCCAGCTTTGCACAGACACAAAAATACCACTTCAGCACAATTGACAATAATTTATAGCAACGGCCCTTAAGCATAAAGTTGTGTGATAATATATACATAATTATTCTAACAACCATAACTGCATTTACTCTTTTAGTTTTGACGTGTCGTGCTATTATTGTGAAGCTGGAATTGGGTGTGAGAGAAGGTGCCTTGACGAGAAGCCAGTGTGTTGACGAGAGACGTGACAGTTGTCAATAAAGAACAAACCTCTCGACTCCCTCTTTATGGTCTGTCTTTTCTGCCGGGCTTCATCTAATTACAAAACCTTGGTTACACAAACAAGCTTATTTACCTTTTCGGATGACGGCGGTGATCTCTTTTTTGTACAAACTATCTCGAGTTTGTAAGACGGTAGTTAGCGACACAAACAACGTCTTGCAGCACCTGGTCTTCACAGATATTGACATGTCCTACGTGGCATTGTTTAATTTATCTGTGCTAAATGCAGATGAACTCATAAACTCCAGCATGGTTTGTTTTCCTCTGTTTGCTGTCCTTGCAGCATCCTCATGTTCACGTTTCGCTTTAAGATGCTATTTTAAACTTGATCACCTCAGTTTTATCCAAAGTTTGTTGCGTCTGGCCAGTCTTCCTCTCAGGGAATACAAGTCACTGGTCAATCCTAAATTCTTTCAGATGACATTTATGCAGAGTAAGAAGGACCATCAAGACAGAATAGTAATATTATCAAGTTTTACTAAAGCTTTAGGAGACCAGTCCTATAGTCCGTTAATAGCGGCATCTAGAAGCGGTCTGAAAATCAAACGGGAAGAGACAACTTATTGAATACGAAAACAGCCCCCACCCCGCCCAGAAAGGAATACAGCCTCATTGTTCTACAAACCCCGTTCCCTTATGAGTTGGGAAATGGCGGCACAGTAATTTGCGCCGCCATAGTCCATGTCGTGACAAATAGCTTCAAGGTCGGTAAGCACAACCAAAATATTCCGTACATTAGTCGCACCGGGTTATTAGGCGCACTGTCGAGTTTTGAGAAAATGAAAGGATTTTAAGTGCACCTTATAGTCCAAAAAATACGGTAGTTTTTTTTTTCAATAAGGTAGTGAATTTAAAAGTACATGAGGTCAGTTTTTATATATTTTCGGTGGTATCAAACATTTCGGAAATTCATAGGTATCTGTATCAATTACTGAAATTCTGGTATCGTGACAACCTTAGTTGGGACTAATGCAAGGAGCTTTCAATCCAAAAGAGGAATTTTTATACAGATATTAGTTACCATACAGACACCATGCAAAACAAGTAAAGCTTTTAATTAGGTGATAGTGGCAGTAGGATGGGTTGGTGGGCTACTTATTTATTTAAGACCACTGGCCTGAAGTCACATCAGGTAGGGAACACATGATTAATGGGAAGTTTGAAAAGCCCTCTGCAGGATGGAGGACAGAGACGAGTGGATAGGAATGCTGCTGGAGATGCTGATTGTGGCGCCGTGAAGAGAACAGAATACAAGATGATAAGAAGGGACCAAACCTACCCACTTATTCAACTGATTGGAAGCACTACATTTTAACATGCACCACATGGCCGCATGCACCACGGTACAACTGAGTCATTTATCAATGTGCCTAGATACTTGAATAGCAAAAGAGATAAGGAAAAAGTTAGGGACGAACAGACAAAGATAAGTGTGGCATGTAGAAAGGTGCGTTGGAAATTTAGACATCTGGCAATTTGCAGTATTTCCAGTGAAAAGATAAACATTTTAAATGTCAAAGAAACAGACACTTCGTAACTGGCAAAGGTGGAGAATGCATATATTTTTAAGAGTGCTTTCTTTATTCATAGTCATGTTTGAATCAGCTAATATTTTCCCCATGTGTACACTTTTTGCTTGAATCTTATAATAATAATAATAATACTACATTTTATTTATAAGGCGCCTTTCTGGGCACTCAAGGACACCGTACAAAATCACAACAATAAAATCAAATTGGATAAAAAACAACAACAAAGATCATACTTGCCAACCCTCCCGGAATTTCCGGGAGACTCCCGAAATTCAGCGCCTCTCCCGAAAACCTTCCGGGACAAATTTTCTCCTGAAAATCTCCCGAAATTCAGGCGGACTCAGGTCCTCCACAATATAAAAAAGCTTACCTGCCCAATCACGTTATAACTATAGAATGATGGAGGGCGAGTTCTTGATTTCTTATGTGGGTTTATTGTTAGGCAGTTTCATTAACGTCCTCCCAGCGTGGCAACAACACACAACAACAGCAGTCACTTTTTTGTATACCGTAAAGCAGTTCATCTGCCGTAAACAGCAATGTTGTGACACTCTTAAACAGGACAATACTGCCATCTAGTGCATTTGATGAAAGCACACACATCAATGCATCATCAGAGGTTCAGCATGGTTCGAAAAATAGTGACAGAGAATAGAACAAGGATGGACAATTCAACCCTTAACTCAACAATGAGTAGATGAGTGTTATGTGTGTGTATATGTGTGAATAAATGAACACTGACATTCAAGTATTTATTTTATATATATATATATATATATATATATATATATATATATATATATATATATATATATATATATATATATATATATATATATATATATATAATAAAATAAATATATATATAATAAAATAAATATATATATATAGCTATAATTCACTGAAAGTCAAGTATTTCTTATATATATATATATATATATATATATATATATATATATATATATATATATATTTATATATATATATGTCTTAATAAGGTTATCCAAACAATAGTGCTCGATACCGTAGTAGAGCGCAATATATGTATGTGTGGGAAAAAAATCACAAGACTATTTCATCTCTACAGGCCTGTTTCATGAGGGGGGTACCCTCAATCGTCAGGAGATTTTAATGGGATCATTCGCATACCATGGTTTATATAGGGCACAGAGTGGGTGGGTACAGGCTGGCCTAGGGGCGTGGTGATTGGCTCATGTGTTACCTAGGAGGTGTTTCCGTCTATGGCGGCATGTTGTTACAATTTCGCTGCGCTTGTTGAGGGATGACAGGTCTGGACGGTAAATAATAAACAGTTTCTCTTTCAAGCATAGGTTGCATCTTTTATTACCACTATTGTAAGGTGTGCTGGATGCAAGAATTTGCCATGTTATTGAATATTCAACATTATTGTCTTTGAGGTCCCAAATGTGTTTGCTGAGTTCTGTGGTATTTCGCAGGTTTTTGTTCCTGAAAGAAGCCTTGTGATTGTTCCATCTGGTTTTGAATTCACCCTCGGTTAATCCTACATATGTGTCGGATGTGTTAATGTCCTTGCGTATTACCTTAGATTGGTAGGCAACTGATGTTTGTAAGCAACCCCCGTTGAGGGGGGTGCTTATGAAACAGGCCTGTAGAGATGAAATAGTCTTGTGATTTTTTTCCCACACATACATATATATATATATATATATGAAATACTTGACTTGGTGAAGTCTAGCTGTAAATATACTCCTCCCCTTTTAGCCACGCCCCAAACACGCCCCCGTCCCACCCCGACCACGCCCACCCCCACCTCCCGAAATCGGAGGTCTCAATTTTGGCAAGTATGACAAAGATAGAGAAGAAAAGATGATTACAATGAATAGGCAGTCAGGAATAGGTGTGTTTTGAGTCTTGATTTGAAGAGGGATATTGAATCTAAGTTACGAAGGTCTGGTGGTAAATAGTTCCAAAGATGTGGGGCAGAGCGGCTGAAAGCTCGGGCACCCATGGTGGACAGTTTAAATAAAGGGACAGTGAGATGGATGGATGAAGAGGATCGTAGGGAACGTGAGGGCGTGGCGACATGGATCAGGTCAGAGAGATATGATGGAGAGAGGATATGGATGGCTTTGAAAGTGAGGAGAATTATTTTAAAGTGGATGCGATGTTTGATGGGTAGCCAGTGGAGTTGCTGCAGAACAGGGGTGATGTGCTGGATTGAATTGGTTCTGGTGATTATCCGGGCTGGAGAAGCTGAAGTTTGTGAAGTGACTTGTGAGGGACAACAAACAGGAGAGAGTTGCAGTAGTCCAGGCGAGAGGTGACCAAGCTATGGACTAGTATGGCAGCAGTATGAGGGGTAAGGGACGGGCGAAGACGATTAATGTTCCGTAGATGAAAGTAAGCAGACCGGGTAATGCTGTTTATGTGGGCTTTAAAGGGGAACATTATCACCAGACCTATGTAAGCGTCAATATATACCTTGATGTTGCAGAAAAAAGACCATATATTTTTTTAACCGATTTACGAACTCTAAATGGGTGAATTTTGGCGAATTAAACGCCTTTCTATTATTCGCTCTCGGAGCGATTGTGACGTCACATCGGGAAGCAATCCGCCATTTTCTCAAACACATTGCAAACACCGAGTCAAATCAGCTCTGTTATTTTCCGTTTTTTCGACTGTTTTCCTTACCTTGGAGACATCATGCCTCGTCGGTGTGTTGTCGGAGGGTGTAACAACACGAACAGGGACGGATTCAAGTTGCACCAGTGGCCCAAAGATGCGAAAGTGGCAAGAAATTGGACGTTTGTTCCGCAGCTACGACAGAGATGGCAAGAATGTGTGGATATCCTGCGACACTCAAAGCAGATGCATTTCCAACGATAAAGTCAAAGAAATCTGCCGCCAGACCCCCATTGAATCTGCCGGAGTGTGTGAGCAATTCAGGGACAAAGGACCTTGGTAGCACGGCAAGCAATGGCAGCAGTTTGTTCCCGCAGACGAGCGAGCTAAACCCCCTGGATGTCTTGGCTCACACCGTCCCTTATGCCACCGAAGATGATCAAGAGAAGAATATCCACCCTAGCTTCCCTGGCCTGCTGACATCAACTCCAAAACTGGACAGATCAGCTTTCAGGAAAAGAGAGCGGATGAGGGTATGTCTACAGAATATATTAATTGATGAAAATTGGGCTGTCTGCACTCTCAAAGTGCATGTTGTTGCCAAATGTATTTCATGTGCTGTAAACCTAGTTCATAGTTGTTAGTTTCCTTTAATGCCAAACAAACACATACCAATCGTTGGTTAGAAGGCGATCGCCGAATTCGTCCTCGCTTTCTCCCGTGTCGCTGGCTGTCGTGTCGTTTTCGTCGGTTTCGCTTGCATACGGTTCAAACCGATATGGCTCAATAGCTTCAGTTTCTTCTTCAATTTCGTTTTCGCTACCTGCCTCCACACTACAACCATCCGTTTCAATACATGCGTAATCTGTTGAATCGCTTAAGCCACTGAAATCCGAGTCTGAATCCGAGCTAATGTTGCTATACCTTGCTGTTCTACGCGCCATGTTTGTTTGTGTTGGCATCACTATGTGACGTCACAGGAAAATGGACGGGTGTATATAACGATGGTTAAAATCAGGCACTTTGAAGCTTTTTTTAGGGATATTGCGTGATGGGTAAAATTTTGAAAAAAACTTTGAAAAATAAAATAAGCCACTGGGAACTGATTTTTAATGGTTTTAACCCTTCTGAAATTGTGATAATGTTCCCCTTTAAAGGAGAGTGTGCTGTCGAGGATGACACCCAGACTCTTGACTTGGGAGGAGGGTGAGACAGAGGAATTGCAGAGAGTAATGGACAAGCTGTTGGTTGTTATGTCCGCAAGTAAACTCTGTGCCTTACCTTGAAGGCGTTGGAATGTGTATTGGGAATATGATGTACTCCCTTTTTACCTTATCTGTATTAGAACAATGAGGCTGTATTCCTTTCTGGGGAGGGTTGGGGCTGTTTTCGTATTCAAAAAGCTGTCTCTTCTCGTTTGATTTTTAGACCGCTTCTAGATGATGCTATTAACGCACTGTAAGACTGGTCTCCTAAAGCTTTAGTAAAACTTGATAATATTCCTTCTTACTCAACATATACTGTATGTCATCCGAAAGAACTTGGGATTGACCAGTGACTTTTATTCCCTGAGAGGAAGACTGGTCAGACCCAACCCAAAACTGTTATTTCAACGCAGCTGTTTGCATACTCTAATGCTGCCCATTAGGAACAATCCCAACGTGTCAGAAGAGAAAGGAATATTCAGCTCTTATTTTCTCAAAAAAGTTTCTTCACTCCCAACAACATCGACTCAAACAGTGACGAAAGCCTACTAAAACAAAGTTACCGTCTAGTTTAAGTGCAATTAGGCAGACTGTGGATGGACTGTGGGCTTCGCTTGACCCCATCATGTGGTAATGAGGTCCAGTGAGTCGTCTGCACATTCACTTAAAATTCATCAATATTAATTGGTTAATAATAACCCAAATTGATATGTACAGTGAGTTGGACTAAAAGTTATAGGTAAGGTTAAAGGTGAATATAACCTGAAAGTCCTGACTTTATAAGGTCCAAGTCTGCAAATACAACTGTGATAGGAAGGCCTCACTTTTAAAGGGGAACATTATCACAATTTCAGAAGGGTTAAAACTATTAAAAATCAGTTCCCAGTGGCTTATTTTATTTTTCGAATTTTTTTTCAAATTTTTACCCATCACGCAATATCCCTAAAAAAAGCTTCAAAGTGCCTGATTTTAACCATCGTTATATACACCCGTCCATTTTCCTGTGACGTCACATAGTGATGCCAACACAAACAAACATGGCGCGTAGAACAGCAAGCTATAGCGACATTAGCTCGGATTCAGACTCGGATTTCAGTGGCTTAAGCGATTCAACAGATTACGCATGTATTGAAACGGATGGTTGTAGTGTGGAGGCAGGTAGCGAAAACGAAATTGAAGAAGAAACTGAAGCTATTGAGCCATATCGGTTTGAACCGTATGCAAGCGAAACCGACGAAAACGACACGACAGCCAGCGACACGGGAGAAAGCGAGGAAGAATTCGGCGATCGCCTTCTAACCAACGATTGGTATGTGTTTGTTTGGCACTAAAGGGAACTAACAACTATGAACTAGGTTTACAGCATATGAAATACATTTGGCAACAACATGCACTTTGAGAGTGCAGACAGCCCAATTTTCATCAATTAATATATTCTGTAGACATACCCTCATCCGCTCTCTTTTCCTGAAAGCTGATCTGTCCAGTTTTGGAGTTGATGTCAGCAGGCCAGGGAAGCTAGGGGTCGATATTCTTCTCTTGATCATCTTCGGTGGCATAAGGGACGGTGTGAGCCAAGACATCCAGGGGGTTTAGCTCGCTCGTCTGCGGGAACAAACTGCCGCCATTGCTTGCCGTGCTACCGAGGTTCCTTTGTCCCTGAATTGCTCACACACTCCGGCAGATTCAATTGGGGTCTGGCGGCAGATTTATTTGACTCTATCGTTGGAAATGCATCTGCTTTGAGTGTCGCAGGATATCCACACATTCTTGCCATCTCTGTCGTAGCATAGCTTTCGTCGGTAAAGTGTGCGGAACAAACGTCCAATTTCTTGCCACTTTCGCATCTTTGGGCCTCTGGTGCAACTTGAATCCGTCCCTGTTCGTGTTGTTACACCCTCCGACAACACACCGACAAGGCATGATGTCTCCAAGGTACGGAAAACAGTCGAAAAAACGGAAAATAACAGAGCTGATTTGACTCAGTGTTTGTAATGTGTTTGAGAAAATGGCGGATTGCTTCCGAGAGCGAATAATAGAAAGGTGTTTAATTCGCCAAAATTCACCCACTTAGAGTTCGGAAATCGGTTAAAAAAATATATGGTATTTTTTCTGCTACATCAAGGTATATATTGAGGCTTACATAGGTCTGGTGATAATGTTCCCCTTTAACATTTAGCATAAAACAGGTTCAAAAGTATGTATCCTATTTACACCATCAGAAGAAAAAAAATCCAATATGATTTTCTATTTACAGTACCATACGGTAATCATAGATCTGCTTTATCACAAATGCTATTTTGAGCAATATCATTTGCACATCATTTTCTATTAAGGCAAAATAATTTGCGTATTCATCGAACCATAACTTTCAATATCCAAAATAAGCCAACTCAAATTCTAATTGAAAAGTCTCCTGAATATTTCAGCAGTTCTGTTCGGCATCATAAACTATTTACCAACCCACCTAGATGCTAACAATCAGTATAGATAGCAGTAAACCACATATATATTGAATATTGATGTATTCGTCCCCGTCAGTCCTAATCAGTTCCACTGAACAAAACAGATACAATCATAGAATAATGGTAAAAATTAAGGTTATGTTTGCAACTTCTTCACAGTAACATTTTTCAAAGCAAAACATAACAATAATACCACCGGCTAACTTATGTTACCATTAGTGGTTTAACAAAACCCATTTCATTGAAAACTATCAATATTTTTCACAATTACAAAGTTTATGTAACTAAATTTTCTTACCAGCCCGAAAAAAATGATTGGAGTTTACGGCGGTCACCACCCCCGGTCTTGTGCAGTCCAAGTAAAGCAACAAACAATTTGATGCCATGTTGTTATTATTATGGAATACACATTCAATAACAGCAAACGCTAGCTATCCAAATTGCTATTATGAGCTAGCAACACCTAAAGCTAATGTCGTGCATGTCATAAATACACAATCACGTGAATACGTACGAGAAGCCGTGATATATTTGTTAGAATAATTATGTATATATTATCACACTAACTTTGGTATGCTTAAAGTCTGTTGCTTTAGTTATTAGCTATTGTGCTCAAGTTAGACTTTTCTAATCTATGCAAGGACAAAACTTCTTGTCTGAGGGGTGGCCTCAGCCACAGATGTTAACTTTGTTTGAGCCCGCTAACAGCCAAGGACTTCAAGGACCTCAACAAAGATAAGATGACAGCACGCAGATAAAGCAGAAACTTCAAGGACCTCAACGAAGATAAGATGACAACACGCAGACGAAGCGGGGACAAGGCGAAATCACAAGGCCCCCCGCACATTCCGTCACGTACTGTGCGTCCTGGACTTGCTTTGCATAATATATGTGACCACTCCTTTTAGAGGCGGCCTTAGTGTTGTTGACTGTGAAACTCCTGAATAGAGGGACGCAGAAGCTGAACCTTAGAGCGTAGGGCGAGACTGTGACTAAGTGTGCAGCTCCATGCGTTCTCCTCATGAGCTAAATTGAACTCTGTCTCTGCATGATTCCTTGCTTCCTGTCTGATTAATAGATGTCATCAGTGTTTGAACCTGACAATATTGTGCAAAAAATACATTGTAAAGTTGGCACCCTCTAGGCATCTGTGTAAATGTTGCAAACAGCCCCTTCAATTTGACTGAAATAAAGCGTATACTTCAATGCATTTCTACTACAGAGGGGTCCCACTCAAATTTAAAATTGTAATCATTCTCAATAATTCAATCCAACAAACTTACAGTTTAAAACCTTGTCAAATGATATGAAACCATGTGTTGATCACAAAGAGTATTATTATTTAACACATAAACCTTAGGCTTAGGTCAGGCTGATTAGAAAAACAAGTGCTAACCAAATATACTTCATGAGAAGGTATTCATAAATAATGGACAAAAAAATAAATTACAAACAATTGTGTTGTTCTTAAATAAATACATTAGTAATGAATTTTCGAAATTAAACTGTCAATAAAATTTAAGTGCAAATGACTGTATAGCTTCACCACTTTAGTCATAATTTTGGCACATAAGAAACTTCTCAATGCGAGCTCAATACTTTTTCTGTTTGCTTAAGACTCTTGAACGCATCATAATAATAATATAACATTCATCCTTAAACAAGGATGCATATGCAAAAGTGCAATATATTAATCTGTACAGTACATATTTATATCTGCACCTTATTGCTCTTTTATCCTGCACTACAACGAGCTAATGCAACAAAATTCCGTTCTTAACTGTACTGTAAAGTTCAAATTTGAATGACAATAAAGGAAGTTTAAGTCTAATTCTAAGTCAAAGATTGTCATTACTGCCACAAGTGGTGGAAAAGTGTATTACAACTGAGTACCACAATGGGCAAGAATGGGTCCTGGCCCTATACTTAAAGGGGAACTGAACTTGTTTTGGAATTGTGCTTATCATTCACAATCATTATGAAAGACATGAACACGGGTGGATTTTTGTTAAACAAATTCTAACTTGTACAAACCATATTTCCATATGAGTTGGGAAATTGTGTTAGATGTAAATATAAACGGAATACATCCATCCATCCATTTTCTACCGCTTATTCCCTTTGGGGTCGCGGGGGGCGCTGGAGCCTATCTCAGCTACAATCGGGCGGAAGGCGGGGTACACCCTGGACAAGTCGCCACCTCATCGCAGGGCCAACACAGATAGACAGACAACATTCACACTCACATCCACACACTAGGGCCAATTTAGTGTTGCCAATCAACCTATCCCCAGGTGCATGTCTTTGGAGGTGGGAGGAAGCCGGAGTACCCGGAGGGAACCCACGCAGTCACGGGGAGAACATGCAAACTCCACACAGAAAGATCCCAAGCCCGGAATACTATGATTTGCAAATCATTTTCAACCCATATTCAGTTGAATATGCTACAAAAACAACATATTTGATGTTCAAACTGATAAACATTTTTTTTTTTTGAAAATAATCATTAACTTTAGAATTTGATGCCAGCAACACGTGACAAAGAAGTTGGGAAAGGTGACAATAAATACTGATAAAGTTGAGGAATGCTCATCAAACAATTATTTGGAACATCCCACAGGTGTGCAGGATAATTGGAACAGGTGGGTTCCATGATTGGGTATAAAAACAGCTTCCCAAAAAATGCTCAGTCATTCACAAGAAAAGATGGAGTGAGGTACACCCCTTTGTCCACAACTGTGTGAGCAAATAGTCAAACAGTTGTAGAACAACGTTTCTCAAAGTGCAATTGCAAGAAATTTAGGGATTTCAACATCTACGGTCCATAATATCATCAAAAGGTTCAGAGAATCTGGAGAAATCACTCCACGTAAGCGGCATGGCCGGAAACCAACATTGAATGACCGTGACCTTCGATCCCTCAGACGGCACTGTATCAAAAACCGACATCAATCTCTAAAGGATATCACCACATGGGCTCAGGAACACTTCAGAAAACCACTGTCACTAAATACAGTTTAGCAAAGTTCAAAAGCCAGCATGTGTGATGGTATGGGGGTGCATTAGTGCCCAAGGCATGGGTAACTTACACATCTGTGAAGGCACCATTAATGCTGAAAGGTACATACAGGTTTTGGAACAACATGCCATCTAAGCGCCGTCTTTTTCATTGACGCCCCTGCATATTTCAGCAAGACAATGCCAAGCCACATTCAGCATGTGTTACAACAGCGTGGCTTTGTAAAAAAAAGAGTGCGGGTACTTTCCTGGTCCGCCTGCAGTCCAGACCTGTCTCCCATCGAAAATGTGTGACACATTATGAAGCGTAAAATACGACAGCGGAGACCCCGGACTGTTGAACGACTAAAGCTCTACATAAAACAAGAATTGGGAAATAATTCCACTTTCAAAGCTTCAACAATTAGTTTCCTCAGTTCCCAATCCTTTATTGAGTGTTGTTAAAAGAAAAGGTGATGTAACACAGTGGTGAACATGCCCTTTCCCAACTACTTTGGCACGTGTTGCAGCCATGAAATTCTAAGTTAATTATTATTTGCAAAAAAAAAAAAAAAGTTTATGAGTTTGAACATCAAATATCTTGTCTTTGTAGTGCATTCAATTGAATATGGGTTAAAAAGGATTTGCAAATCATTGTATTCCGTTTATATTTACATCTAACACAATTTCCCAACTCAAATGGAAACGGGGTTTGTAAATAAATGTAAATAAAAGTCTGCTTAGAGCGGACCCAAAGAGAGGTTCTCTATTTTGCCCAAAAAATCCAATGGTTAACCATTCAAAAACCACCAACAATACTCAATTTACATTTTGTGTATTGAATATTAACCAAGTATTAGTGATTTTATTTCTATAAACTATTTATAGCGGCGCCGTTTCTCGGTTCCTTGCTCCCTGTAAATGTATTCTAGATTATAAATCACCCTTTTCTTTATGAGGATTATGGTCATTCTTCACCTAAATGGGAATATATAAACATTTTAGCAGTCGGCATCTTAATGACGGCAGACATAATAACATAAGTGATATGTTATTATGTTTAAACTATTGGAAACTCAAGACAGCCATGACATCATGTTCTTTACAAGTGTATGTAAACTTTTGATGGTGACTGTATGTATGTCTACAATACACACCGGCCCCCACACACTATCTTATTTCTTTTTTTCTCACTGTGGCCCCCCGGAGTCAAAATAATTGCCCAGGTCTGTCCTATTTTTCTTACATTTTCACATGTAGCATCACTGAAAAGTCGGGAAACTACACAGCAGTCACATGAATAACTTCAAAAATGATTACAACATCCCAGAAAATCATTGCCCCTGCTCACATATTGACGACATCCTTTGAACACGCTGTCTTTGCAAAGCTGGCATCATCCCAAAAGATGACACTCACTGCTCTTCTCTCTAGTGCCATCTGGAAGGTGCGAAAGAGTCCATACGATCTCAAAAAGTAAGTGTTGCGTAAGAACCATGAACACCCCCACTGCCGTTCCTAAATGATCATCATTTCTGAGACAACCACAGATCAGTGGTTAATTCCATGTTAAATAGTTACTAAGTATCTCCTTTGTTTTCTTTGTTTCAGTAGTTAAGGGAGGTGAGTGTAGATGAGGATTGTATTTAAAATTGTTTTATATATATTGGAACTATGTAGAATATACATACAGTCGTAGTCAAAAGTCTACATACACTTGTAAAGAACGTAATGTCATGGCTGTCTTGAGTTTCCAATCATTTCTACAACTCTTATTTTTTTTGTGATAGAGTGATTGGAGCACATACTTGTTGGTCACAAAAAACATTCATGAAGTTTGGTTCTTTAATCAATTCATTATGATTACTGAAAATGTGAGCAAATCTCCTGGGTCAAAAGTATACATACAGCAATGTTAATATTTGCTTACATGTCCCTTGGCAAGTTTCTCTTTTGGTAGCCATCCACAAGCTTCTGGTTGAATTTTTGACCACTCCTCTTGACAAGATTGGTGGAGTTGTGTTGGTTTTCTGACATGGACTTGTTTCTTCAGCATTGTCCACACGTTTAAGTCAGGACTTTGGGAAAGCCATTCTAAAACTTTAATTCTAGCCTGATTTAACCATTTATTTATCAATACCACCTTAACATTTGACAACCAAACAATTACACAAGGCGACTCGGTAAAGAATCTGGGTATTATCTTCGACCCAACTCTCTCGTTTGAGTCACACATTAAGAGTGTTACTAAAACGGCCTTCTTTCATCTCCGTAATATCGCTAAAATTCGTTCTATTTTGTCCACTAGCAACGCTGAGATCATTATTCATGCGTTTGTTACGTCTTGTCTCGATTACTCTAACGTATTATTTTCGGGTCTCCCTATGTCTAGCATTAAAAGATTACAGTTCGTACAAAATGCGGCTGCTAGACTTTTGACAAGAACAAGAAAGTTTGATCATATTACGCCTATACTGGCTCACCTGCACTGGCTTCCTGTGCACTTAAGATGTGACTTTAAGGTTTTACTACTTACGTATAAAATACTACACGGTCTAGCTCGATCCTATCTTGCCGGTTGCATTGTACCATATGCAGAGGTGGGTAGAGTAGCCAGAAATTGTACTCAAGTAAGAGTACTGTTACTTTAAAGATTTATTACTCAAGTAAAAGTAAGGAGTAGTCACCCAAATATTTACTTGAGCAAAAGTAAAAAGTATGTTGTGAAAAAACTACTCAAGTACTGAGTAACTGATGAGTAACATACACACTCATATCATATATATATATATATATATATATATATATATATATATATATATATATATATATATACATACATACATACATATACATTGATATATACAGTATATAATTTATAAGTATTTATTTTGCTGTTTTTGTTTACATGTTAAAGGTGTTTTAATGAATATACATGCATGTTTAACATATAGATTCCTTTCTTTAATGAAGACTAGAATATAAGTTGGTGTATTACCTGATTCTGATGACTTGCGTTGATTGAAATCAGACAGTCGTGATGATAACGTCCACGTTTTCAAATGGAGGAGAAGAAAAGTTCCTCCTTTCTGTCTAATACCACATGAAAGTGGTGGGGTTTTGGCATCCTATTTGTCCAGCTTCCATATTCGTTTTTATACACTTTACAAGAAATATATTGGTGTCAAACTCCGTAGCTTGCTAGCTTGTTTACGCTGGCTTTCGGAGACTCTTGTTTTGAAAGCGCAGGCGCGATGGCACGGCACTTTTATTGTGAAGACAGGAACGTCCTCATGTGCGGTCAGTCTTGAGGCTTTTGACGGTACGGTTGAAATACAACAAGTATCTTTTTTCCTTCACACTTTTGATTGATTGATTTGAACTTTTATTATTAGATTGCACAGTACAGTACATATTCCGTACAATTGACCACTAAATGGTAACACCCCAATAAGTTTTTCAACTTGTTTAAGTCAGGTCATGTGACCACCTGGCTCTGTTTGATTGGTCCAACGTCTCCAGTGACTGCATCTGATTGGTGGAACGAAGTGAAACGTCACCAGTAAGGCAGGCACTTTGAAGGTCTGTCTGACAGACCAAAACAAACAAAGCGTGCATTAACAGATCGATAAAAATTAGTAACGAGTAGCGAGCTGAATGTAGATAAAAGTAGCGGAGTAAAAGTAGCGTTCCTTCTCTATAAATATACTTAAGTAAAAGTGAAAGTATGTTGCATTAAAACTACTCTTAGAAGTACAATTTATCCCAAAAGTTACTCAAGTAGATGTAACGGAGTAAATGTAGCGCGTTACTACCCACCTCTGACCATATGTCCCGGCAAGAAATCTGCGTTCAAATAATTCTGGCTTATTAGTGATTCCCAGAGCCCAAAAAAGTCTGCGGGCTATAGAGCGTTTTCTATTCGGGCTCCAGTACTATGGAATGCCCTCCCGGTAACAGTTAGAGATGCTACCTTAGTAGAAGCATTTAAGTCCCATCTTAAAACTCATTTGTATACTCTAGCCTTTAAATAGACCCCCTTTTTAGACCAGTTGATCTGCCGTTTCTTTTCTTTTCTCCTCTGCTCCCCTCTATCCCTTGTGGAGGGGGAGACACACAGGTCCGGTGGCCATGGATGAAGTGCTGGCTGTCCAGAGTCGGGACCCGGGGTGGACCGCTCGCCTGTGCATCGGTTGGGAACATCTCTGCGCTGCTGACCCGTCTCCGCTCGGGATGGTTTCCTGCTGGCCCCACTATGGACTGGACTCTTACAATTATGTTGAATCCACTATGGACTGGACTCTCACAATATTATGTCAGACCCACTCGACATCCATTGCATTCGGTCTCCCCTAGAGGGGGGGGGTTACCCACATATGCGGTCCTCTCCAAGGTTTCTCATAGTCATTCACACACACACATTCACACACTGATGGCGGGAGCTGCCATGCAAGGCGCTAACCAGCAGCCATCAGGAGCAAGGGTGAAGTGTCTTGCCCAAGGACACAACGGACGTGACTAGGATGGTAGAAGGTGGGGATTGAACCCCAGTAACCAGCAACCCTCCGATTGCTGGCACGGCCACTCTACCAACTTTGCCACGCCACCCCCTATAAATTGTGATTTATTTTTACAAATTTTCACAGGAAAATGTATTTATTTTAAAAAGCAATTGGTTGATGTAATAGACACACGTAATACAAGGTTTTTGTAAAATCCCTGATGTTCTTGGTGCTAAATTAATCACAACTTTAGCTCCGCATAAAACATGTCACTACTCGTCTGATGTTTCCTTAAAAAAAAATTGTGGAAAAAAAACTACTTCAAAGATTTGTCCAGCTGTTTACTGGTTATTACTATTCATGTTTATTAACTTACACTGCAAATTAACTTCATCTCCAAATATAATTAATCAGCCAACTTGACTAAAAATTTGTTCTGAAAAACCAGATCGTTCGATCTCTAGTGTATATGTAAAAGGAAATAATCTTAAAGACAAACATTACTCTGTTTTATCGGTTAACCAAAACTGACTATTTCTGAGAAAAGCTGTCTGGGCCAACAAGATAGAGAAAAAAAATAGTGCAGTAGAGGAACCCCAACTTTTTGCCTTTTAGGACAAAGTGAAAATGTACCAAAGGGCCATGGGCCAAACAGGGCGATTTTAAATGTGAAACAGAAATAGTTTAAATGTAAACAATAAAGTGCAAATAACGTGGATGGATGGTAACTAGTTAGCCTTGCGAACATGCCATCATTATTGTGTGAGCTTGGAAAAGATCAATATGACTATGTATTACATTTAGGAAACTGTTCTTTAGCAAACCAAATGGAATGACTTAGTGGGCCAACTGTGGCCCAAGGGCCCCACTTTGGGCACCTCAGCTCTAATATAGTGAGTTCACTCCATTATGGACATCTATCGAGACTCACATCACAAAAGCCAGGTTTGTGCGGTCCCAGCCCACAGCAGGCTCGGACCTTCTCACCCCGCCTCGACCGCCGGTTCCGGCTCTCCGACCGGCGAGGCCACCGCCGCCTTCGCTACTCCCGGCTCGGCCGCCGGTTCCGGCTCTCCGACCGGCTAGGCCACCGCCGCCTTCGCTACTCCCGGCTCGGCCGCCGGTTCCGGCTCTCCGACCGGCTAGGCCACCGCCGCCTTCGCTCTTCCCGGCTCGGCCGCCGGTTCCGGATCTCCGACCGGCGCAGCCACCGCCGCCATCTTCCCCGTCGCTTGCTGTGCATCCTGTCCCGGCTCCACGGCAATCGCCTGTGCCGGCGCGTCAACCACTGGTTCTCACACTGCGTCGCACGCCAATCGCAGCCCCGCGTTTTACGCCTGGTCGCGGCGCCAAGACGACCAACACCGGCTGAGCGCCCAGCACCCGTTACTGCTCCAAGGCAGCTTCCAGCAGCTGCACCACGGCTGCTATCCCTTACAGCACCCGCTCGTCCTGCCAGTCCGGCGAAGGCTCCAGTGGAGCCCACCGTGATGTCCTTCCTGGCGAGGACAGGGACTCGGCGAGGGACGTATCGTTTCCCCTCCTCCTGGCCCCCTTCCGCCCGTCCCTGGTTTTCGCACCGGGGGACATCAACAACCCGGAACTCCTTCTCCCAGTGGTGGACGGCGTCTGGCATTCGCCTATTGAAGGGGGGGCTACTACCAGCAGCGGTGCTGCCAAGCACACGCCGCTGTCATCCCCGCCATCGTCTCCTCCCACGGAGACATCATCGTCT
This sequence comes from Nerophis lumbriciformis, assembly GCF_033978685.3. Classification (NCBI taxonomy): domain Eukaryota; kingdom Metazoa; phylum Chordata; class Actinopteri; order Syngnathiformes; family Syngnathidae; genus Nerophis; species Nerophis lumbriciformis. The sequence goes on from NC_084563.2 coordinate 42,578,794, forward strand.
ATTTCCACGGCGCCGCCACCTTCATCTTCTCTGGCGCGCCTTCGCACTGCGCGGACATCTTCCGCGTCACCGGTGGGACTCCGCACGACACCGCCATCTTCCTGGTCGGCAGCGGATCCACAGACGACGCTGTCATCATTGTCGCCGCCAGCTGCGCGACCTCCTCCTCCTTAGTGGCCGTTCCGTGGTCGCCCACCTTGCCAGTGGCAGCGGCGTTCAACGCGTCGCCACCACCTGACTCTCCCTCGCTGGCAGCGGGGACACTTGGCCTGGCGGCCCACCTCCTTGTCCTCCCTCCACCCTCTCGTGACTTTGGACTGTTTTTTTGTTATGTTTTGTTTTTTGGGGTGGGTTTTCCAGAACGTCTGGTATCCGTTATGGGAAGGGGGGCTACTGTCAGACTTGTCCCTGACAGTTTGACTATGTCTTAATTTTTCCTCTGCGTTTGTCTTTGTTTCCTGTCAGCACTCTTATTTTGGTTATTTCCCGATTGTCTACCTAAGTGTTTTTTCACCTCAGCTGTGGCTGATTGGCACCAGGCCACACCTGGTGTCAATCAGCCAGCTACTATTTAAACCTGCTTCGTCCTCCACTCGGTGTTGGAGTATTGTCGTGTTGTGTCGTTATTTGCTGTATGCTGTCGTTGCTAGTTGTGTGCGTTAAGCTATTCCCTGGATCCTGACTTCTGTTCCTGCTTCCTGGTTTCTGGTTTGTGTTTTCTTTTTCTTATTTTTGAACATTAAAACAATGTTTTCCTGTACCAAGCCTGCCGCCATCTCTGCATCTTGGGGTTCGTCAACAACACACCTCGACACTTCTGGAGGGAAGTTATTTTGACCACGACTGTCTACATTAAGGAGGGGTGCAACGATACACAAAATTCATGGTTCGGTTCTGTTGAATATTTTAGCGTCACGGTTCGATATTTACTTGATACAAAAAAAAGAGAAGTCTCCGTCCTGTTTTTACTTGTAGTTTTTATTAAAAGGATCAACATGTTCATTTCAACTGAAAATAACAGTATTTAAATTCAATTAAATGTATCTGGTGCAGCTATACCTGCCCCGTTTTCTACTGTGCACACTTAGCACCATAAAAAACAAAGACAACAGCTTGTAAAGAATAATACAACTAATTTAATTGATAAATCACCCATTTTCTGTGGAGCATTCTTAGCAGCCTTTGGATTTTCAGTCCACTTATCTCTTTCTCTCCTCTTTTGTAGTTTGATTGATAGAAACTTTTATTAGTAGATTGCACAGTACAGTACATATTCTGTACAATTGACCACTAAATGGTAACACCCCAATACGTTTTTCGACTTGTTTAAGCCGTTAATCAGTCCATGGTAGTTTGTAGCTTTGTAGCCAAGCTGCCCACTTAATAGGTCTAAAAATAGCTATGCTACGGAAATCGCTACTCGTTTTAAAAAGTAGCAAAGCTACTGGGAAATGTAGTTAAGCTATGTAGCTTCGCTGCTTGTAGTGAGCTACTGCCCAACACTGTTTATTAGACATTAGAAATGATATGATGGCGTCGTGTTCACACCCCACCCCAACACTGTTTTACCGTATTTTCCGCACTATAAGGCGCACCTAAAAACCACAAATTTTCTCAAAAGCTAACAGTGCGCCTTATAACCCGGTGCGCTTTATTACGATTCATTTTCATAAAGTTTCGATCTCGCAACTTCGGTAAACAGCCGCCATCTTTTTTCCCGGTAGAACAGGAAGCGCTTCTTCTTCTACGCAAGCAACCGCCAAGGTAAGCACCCGCCCCCATAGAACAGGAAGCGCTTCTTCTTCTACTGTAAGCTACCGCCCGCCCCCGGAAGAAGAAGAAAAAACGCGCGGATATCACCGTACGTTTCATTTCCTGTTTACATCTGTAAAGACCACAAAATGGCTCCTACTAAGCGATCCGGTTCATAAAAAGACGCAATCTCTCCATCCGCACACGGATTACTACCGTATTTCACAGCAACTGATATTCCTGTGAACCGCACTGTGGAACGGGAGCACGTACGGTGAATATTCGCACCACAGGGAATGAGAAGTCATCCTTCACTGTGGTTCTAGCTTGCCATGCTAACTTCCACCCATGGTGATATTCAAAAGGAAGACCTTGCCAAAAGAGACCTTTCCAGCCGGCGTCATCATAAAAGCTAACTCGAAGGGATGGATGGATGAAGAAAAGATGAGCGAGTGGTTAAGGGAAGTGTACGCGAAGAGGCCGGGTGGCTTTTTTCACACAGCTCCGAAGGCGAACACACCTTCACTAAGACGGGCAGACAGCGCCGGACGACATACGCCAACATTTGCCAGTGGATCGTAAATGCCTGGGCAGATATTTCGGTCACAACTGTGGTCCGAGCTTTCCGGAAGGCAGGATTCACAGAACAACAGCGACACTGACTCCCGATGACTTCGACGAGACGGAACCGGCCATTTTGGATACCACGCTTGCGCAACTTTTCAATTCGGACACCGAAGACGAAGAATTCGAAGGATTTACGAATGAAGAATAACTTCAGAAGGTGAGCGCTATGTTTATTTTGTGTGTTGTGACATTAACGTTCGAGCAACATTATGTTACTATTGCTCTACACCATTTTGAATTTTATTATGTTTGTGATTGCACATTTGCGTACATTTTGGGACAGAGTTGTTAGAACGCTGGTTTTCAATATATTATTAAAGTTTGACTGAACTATCTGACTGTTTTTTTGACATTCACTTTAGCGCAGCGTTTTTTTGACATTCACTTTAGCGCAGCGTACGCGCGGCTTATAGTCCGGGGCGGCTTATTGGTGGACAAAATTATGAAATATGTAATTCATAGAAGGTGCGGCTAATAATCCGGTGCGCCTTATAGTGCGGAAAATACGGTACCTAACATAACAAATAATAGTGATTAATAATAAAGGTTTCCATATTGATATAAATAATCCTAATTATTATTTTAGCCATAATCGTGCAGCCCTATGTAGAAGACTAGACCTCATACATGAACACTGAGGGGTTCCCTCAATCATCAGGAGATGATTGAGGGAACCCCTCATGAAACAGGCCTGTAGAGATAAAGTAGTCTTGTGATTTTTTTCCCACACATACATATATTGCGCTCTACTACGGTATCGAGCACTATTTTTTGGATAACCTTATTAAGACATATATATATATATATATATATATATATATATATATATAATATGAATTCCTAGCCGCTTGTGAAGATGTTTGTTAAGTCACTGCTCGACCTGTTCCACAAAATACTACTTTTTTATGTCGTTATTCACATTACAAAATAATGTGACTTCTATTTGGGTCTAATGTGAGCAGAATGCATTAGCGAGGCAGTCGCTGTGACGTCTGTTTCGAGCAGCGTGCATGTGGTTGAAGAGTCAGAGCCAGCAGTGGTGGGAATACGCTGGATGAAAGTGAGCATTCAGACTGCAGTTGCATTGGATAGACATCAGATTTTTGTCCACATATGACAGAGTCCTGGTTTGAATTTAAAGAAAAAAAGCATTAAAACATTTAAATACATCGGAAGTGACCTGCATTGTGAATAAAGACAATTTCACCCTGTCTCACAAAACGTCATATATCTTATAAAATTGTCTTATAGTCTAAGGTGAATTAGTTACTACGAGTGAATTAGTTTCCATAAATGGCTGCAATTGCAATTATTAAACAAGTTGAGTAACACATTATATCAGCCGGCGCATCCCGAGTCATGCATTGTGACGTGGTGCAGAAAATAGACAAAAATGGTGCTTTAACACGATTACCGTATTTTCCGCACTATAAGGCGCACCGGATTATTAGCCGCACCTTCTATGAATTACATATTTCATAATTTTGTCCACCAATAAGCCGCCCCGGACTATAAGCCGCGCCTACGCTGCGCTAAAGTGAATGTCAAAAAAACGCTGCGCTAAAGTGAATGTCAAAAAAACAGTCAGATAGTTCAGTCAAACTTTAATAATATATTGAAAACCAGCGTTCTAACAACTCTGTCCCAAAATGTACGCAAATGTGCAATCACAAACATAGTAAAATTCAAAATGGTGTAGAGCAATAGTAACATAATGTTGCTCGAACGTTAATGTCACAACACACAAAATAAACATAGCGCTCACCTTCTGAAGTTATTCTTCATTCGTAAATCCTTCGAATTCTTCGTCTTCGGTGTCCGAATTGAAAAGTTGCGCAAGCGTGGTATCCAAAATGGCCGGTTCCGTCTCGTAGAAGTCATCGGGAGTCAGTGTCGCTGTTGTTCTGTGAATCCTGCCTTCCGGAAAGCTCGGACCACAGTTGTGACCGAAATATCTGCCCAGGCATTTACGATCCACTGGCAAATGTTGGCGTATGTCGTCCGAGGCTGTCTGCCCGTCTTAGTGAAGGTGTGTTCGCCTTCGGAGCTGTGTGAAAAAAGCCACCCGGCCTCTTCGCGTAAACTTCCCTTAACCACTCGCTCATCTTTTCTTCATCCATCCATCCCTTCGAGTTAGCTTTTATGATGACGCCGGCTGGAAAGGTCTCTTTTGGCAAGGTCTTCCTTTTGAATATCACCATGGGTGGAAGTTAGCATGGCAAGCTAGAACCACAGTGAAGGATGACTTCTCATTCCCTGTGGTGCGAATATTCACCGTACGTGCTCCCGTTCCACAGTGCGGTTCACAGGAATATCAGCTGTGAAATACGGTAGTAATCCGTGTGCGGATGGAGAGATTGCGTCTTTTTATGAACCGGATCGCTTAGTAGGAGCCATTTTGTGGTCTTTACAGATGTAAACAGGAAATGAAACGTACGGTGGTATCCGCGCGTTTTTTCTTCTTCTTCCGGGGGCGGGTGGTTGCTTACAGTAGAAGAAGAAGCGCTTCCTGTTCTATGGGGGCGGGTGCTTTCCTTGGCGGTTGCTTGCGTAGAAGAAGAAGCGCTTCCTGTTCTACCGGGAAAAAAGATGGCGGCTGTTTACCGAAGTTGCGAGACCGAAACTTTATGAAAATGAATCGTAATAAAGCGCACCGGGTTATAAGGCGCACTGTCAGCTTTTGAGAAAAATTGTGGTTTTTAGGTGCGCCTTATAGTGCGGAAAATACGGTAGTTACTACGAGTGAATTAGTTTCCATAAATGGCTGCAATTGCAATTATTAAACAAGTTGAGTAACACATTATATCAGCCGGCGCATCCCGAGTCATGCATTGTGACGTGGTGCAGAAAATAGACAAAAATGGTGCTTTAACACGATTAACTGTGCACAATTTTTTGATGGCTGCTAGATTTTAGGTCTTCGTAGTGCCAGCCGTCAATTTAGTATGACAACAATTCACATCAAGCTCATTCATTAAATTAGCTCTATGAAATGATTCACTGTCTTTTTCTGTAATTCCAGATTTTAATGTCAACAATAATAAATAATGAGTGTAATTAGTGTCAAAACCTCACAAACTCCAAAATTATTTTCACAATTCAGTTCCTTTCAGTTCAGGTAAGTTTCAGTTTATTTGGAACATGTATACGATACAATGTAATGCATCACATATTTCCAGTTGTTTCATTACAGCACGTCCGAAAAGAAGTAGGAAGAAGATGAGCTTCATTAATTCTACCCCTTTTCATACCACAGCAATTTAATCATATTTCCTCGTTCTCGGTAACAGAAGTGTAAACTAATAAATAATATAAATATTAAATACATAAATAATCTTTGTCTCAATAAAAAAAATAAAAAAAGGTTTCAAGATGTTTATCATAATTCTTGTTCTGTGTACTTTGTGAACAGTTGTAGTTTGAACAGTCTCTTAAACTGAATCATATTTGTGCTTTGTGTGATTTCTTTGGTAAATCCATTCCATAATTTAATTCCACATACTGATATGCCAAAGGTTTTAAGTGTTGTACGGGCATACAAATGAAAAATGTGCTACAAACAAAAAAATAATGTTTCACAAACTCAAAAAAATGTTTCACACGGACTATGAACTCACAAACTAACTCAAATTATAACACAAAGTAAAAATAGTGTTTCACAACCTCAAAAAAATGTTTAACAAACTAAAAAAAAATGTTTCACAAATTCCGAAAAATGTTCACAAACTCTGAAAAATTTTCACAAACTCAAATGATTTCACAAACTCAAAAACGTGTTTAACAAAACTCAAATTATTGTTTCACAAACTCCAAAAAATGTTTCACAAACTAAAAAAAATGTTTAACAAACTAAAAAAATGGTTTCACAAAACTCAAAACAATGTTTCACAAACTCTGAACATTTTTCACAAACACAAATTATTTTACAAAGTATTCTGGACATCTGTGTTGGTGAATCTTTTGCAATTTTTTAAATGAACATTGGCGACTGCAAAGAACAAACCTGTAGATGCGATCGGTGTATTAGCGTCTGGCTACAGCAACACAACCAGGAGGACTTTGACTTGGATAGCAGACGCGCTATCCGACGCTAGCCGCCGACCGCATCGATGATCGGGTGAAGCCCTTCGTCGCTCCGTCGATCGCTGAAACGCAGGTGAGCTTCGGTGTTGATGAGCAGATGAGGGTTGGCGTAGGTGGAGAGCTAATGTTTTTAGCATAGCTCTGTCGAGGTCCGTAGCTAAGTTAGATTCAATGTTAGCAACAGCATTGTTAAGCTTTGCCAGGCTAGAAAGCATTAACCGTGTAGTTACAGGTCCATGGTTTAATAGTATTGTTGATTTTTTGTCTATCCTTCCAGTCAGGGTTTTATTTATTTTGTTTTTATCTGCAGTTAAGCCCGATGCTATCACGTTAGCTCCGTAGCTAAAGTGCTTCACCGATGTATTGTCGTGGAGATAAAAGTCACTGTGACTTTAAGGTTTTACTACTTACGTATAAAATACTACACGGCCTAGCTCCGTCCTATCTTGTCGATTGCATTGTACCATATGTCCCGGCAAGAAATCTGCGTTCAAAGAACTCTGGCTTATTAGTGATTCCCAGAGCCCAAAAAAAGTCTGCGGGCTATAGAGCGTTTTCTATTCGGGCTCCAGTACTATGGAATGCCCTCCCGGTAACAATTAGAGATGCTACCTCAGTAGAAGCATTTAAGTCCCATCTTAAAACTCATTTGTATACTCTAGCCTTTAAATAGCCCCCCTGTTAGACCAGTTGATCTGCCGTTTCTTTTCTTTTCTCCTCTGCTCCCCTTTTCCTTGAGGAGGGGGGGCACAGGTCCGGCGGCCATGAATGAAGTGCTGGCTGTCCAGAGTCGTGACCCGGGGTGGACCGCTCGCCTGTGCATCGGCTGGGAACATCTCTGCGCTGCTGACCCGTCTCCGCTCGGGATGGTGTCCTGCTGGCCCCACTATGGACTGGACTCTTACTCTTACTATTATGTTGGATCCACTATGGACTGGACTCTCACAATATTATGTCAGACCCACTCGACATCCATTGCTTTCGGTCTCCCCTAGAGGGGGGGGGTTACCCACATATGCGGTCCTCTCCAAGGTTTCTCATAGTCATTCACATCGACGTCCCACTGGGGTGAGTTTTTCCTTGCCCGTATGTGGGCTTTGTACCGAGGATGTCGTTGTGGCTTGTGCAGCCCTTTGAGACACTTGTGATTTAGGGCTATATAAATAAAGATTGATTGATTGATTGATTGATTGATGTCCATTTCGCGTTCTCGACTCTCATTTTCAAGAGGATATAGTATCCGAGGTGGTTTAAAATACAAATCCGTGATCCACAATAGAAAAAGGAGAGAGTGTGGAATCCAATGAGCCCTTGTACCTAAGTTACGGTCAGAGCGAAAAAAGATACGTCCTGCACTGCATTCTAATCCTTCACTCGCACGTTTTCCATCCACAAATCTTTCATCCTCGCTCAAATTAATGGGGTAATCGTCGCTTTCTCGATCCGAATCGCTCTCGCTGCTGGTGTAAACAATGGGGAAATGTGAGTAGACTTTCAACTTGTGACGTCACGCTACTTCCGGTACAGGCAAGGCTTTTTTTATCAGCAACCAAAGTTGCGAACTTTATCGTCGATGTTCTCTACTAAATCCTTTCAGCAAAAATATGGCAATATCGCGAAATGATCAATTATGACACATAGAATGGATCTGCTATCCCCGTATAAATTAAAAAAAATTCATTTCAGTAGGCCTTCAACACTGTTACACATATGCGCCACACTGATAACCCACACCAAACAAGAATGACAAACACATTTCGGGAGAACATCCGCACCGTAACACAACATAAACACAACAGAACAAATACCCAGAATCCCTAGCAGCACTTACTCTTCCGGGACGCTACAATATACACCCCTCGCTACCCCCTACCCCCCAAACCACCCCCCCCCCCAACCCCGCCCACCTCAACCTCCTCATGCTCTCTCAGGGAGAGCATGTCCCAAATTCCAAGCTGCTGTTTTGAGGCATGTTTAAAAAAAAATAATGCACTTTGTGACTTCAATAATAAATATGGCAGTGCCACGTTGGCATTTCTTTCCATAACTTGAGTTGATTTATTTGGAAAACCTTGTTACATTGTTTAATGCATCCAGCCGGGCATCACAACAAAATTAGGCATAACAATGTGTTAAAATCCACGACTGTATAAATCGGTATCGGTTGATATCGGAATCGGTAATTAAGAGTTGGACAATATCGGACACATGACTAAAAATATATAACAAAAGTGAAATTACATAACAAAAAGCAATTTAAAATACAGGTGCAATAGATAGAGAAAGTGCGAGTTAAAATTCAGTGAGCGGTCAAGTTACAGTATTTTAGTGCATATATAAATATAGTATATAAAGTGCAACAGTTTTGATCAAAATCCACATAACACAGCATGCAGTGCAGTAGCCATCAGATGGTATCCATCCAATAGCTACAGTATATACCCCATTGGTACTGCATACGTAAACAAGGTGACGATATTACAGGATGAGACACCATCGGACTGCACCCACTAGGGCAGAGTTGGGCTATTTTAATTACAATACACCTATTTTCAACAATATCATATCAGTACATCGATGAAACATACAAATGGTTTTAAAGGGTGAACATTTACCGTATTGTCCAGACCATAGGGCACACCGGATTATAAGGCGCACTGCCGATGAACGGGTCTATTCAGGTCTATTTTCATACAAAAAGCGCACCGGATTATAGGGTGTATTGAAGGGGTCGTATTATGATTTTTTTCCAAATGTAAAACACTTTTTTGTTGTCTACATCAGTGGTTCTAAACCTTTTTACAGTCATGTACCCCCTGTGAAAATTTTTTTTAATTCAAGTACCCACTAATCAGAGCAAAGCATTTTTGGTTGAAAAAAATAATTAAAGAAGTAAAATACAGCACTATGTCATCCGTTTCTGATTTATTAAATTGTATAACAGTGCAAAATATTGCTCATTTGTAGTGGTCTTTCTTGAACTATTTGGAAAAAAATATATAAAAATAACTAAAAACTTGTTGAAAAATAAACAAGTGACTTAATTATAAATGAATATTTCTACACATATAAGGAATCATCAACTTAAAGTGCCCTCTTTGGGGATTGTAATAGAATCCATCTGGATTCATGAAATTAATTCTAAACATTTCTTCACAAAAAAATAAATCTTTAACATCAATGTTTATTGAACATGTCCACAAAAAATTTAGCTGTCAACACTGAATATTGCATTGTTACATTGTAATGAATGGAATAGCCTACTTGATTTGATGTTCAGTTTATGAACTTACATTCATATTTTGTTGAATTATTATTCAATAAATATATTCATGAATGATTTTTGAATTGTTGCTATTTTTAGAATATTAAAAAAAAAATCTCACGTATCCTTTGGCATACCTTCAAGCATTGGCATTGTTAGGCCTATTTTAGGGGGGCTCAAGCCCCCCTAAAATATTCTTAAGCCCCCCTAAATAATTTGGTGTTATATTTTTTATTTTTTTATTTTTTACAAATGCATATTCATTATAAAGTGGCCCGAATATGAGTTTAAATAAATAATCATATAACCTGTTATTATTCACTCAGTTTCCCCTCACATTGTAGCGTAAGGTAGAGAGCCCCTTTAGTGCATCGGTATCCAATCCATTCCACTTGTTCATATAGAAAATGCCCACATCACTCAAATTCCAGTCCGCATTTTCTCTGCGACCTTGCTTGCGGTCCTGTAGGTGTATGAAGCACATGATCTTCTTTTACAATGAGTGAAGCGGCACAAAACCTTGTGTGTGCAATTGTAAATAATTTAGTTTTTAAGTTTTGTGTTTCTTGTAGAATCTATATAAAGTAATGTACATTAGCCTATTGTTAAAATAATGAAAATTATTAAATATATTTGTTTTATTGTATTGTTACATTAATAGCTGTTGTATTATTATAGGATGGCTTGTTAAACATTTAATAGGATTTTCAGAGGGAGGAAAAACCAAGACATTTAATATAAAATTTAAAATGAATACATACATAAAAAGAAAAAGAAAAAAAAGGGTTAAAAGCCATCGTCCCGGGGAGCATTTAATTTCGTCCCGTGCATTTTTTTAAAAATAATAATAATAACAATGAATAATTTCTAAGTCTTTGTTAGCCGTTTGTGAAGTTTTGTGCTTGTGCGTAACGTTCGCTCGCATCCTGGGCATCTCCTGGGGGCTAAGCCCCCCCTGTCCTTAAAAGCTAGTGACACCCCTGCCTTCAAGTACCCCCAAGGGTACGCGTACCCCTATTTGAGAACCAATGGTCTACATAACATGTAATGGTGGTTCTTTGGTCAAAATGATGTTTTACTGATCATCTTCAAGCCGCTTTCTGACAGTCGCTTCAGGATGCGCCGTTTTGTGGGCGGTCTTATTTATGTGGCTCACCTTCGACAGCGTCTTCTCCCCGTCATCTTTGTTGTAGCGGTGTAGCGTGCAAGGACGGGGGTGGAAAAAGTGTCAAAAGACAAAGCTAACTGTTTTAATGACATTCAGACTTTACTTAAATCAACAACGGAGCAGCATCTCCTCATCCGTGGCTCAGTAGTGCAACAACAACGCCGGAAATGTGTCCCGTGAAAAAACCATCCGATCAGAACTCTCTAATAACTAAATTTTTTTGGGTGAATAATGTAAACTCACCACACCGGTAGTTTTTAGTGCTTCCATAGCAAGATTTAGATTAGAACTTTACACTACTTTATATTAGAAATGGCAACAGCAGAGAGTGAATGTCCCATAACAAGAAGTGTTAAAGAAGAAGCTTACCGACTACGGCATCGGCACGGACTACATTTTCAGGACTTATGCAGATCTCAAATACACATCAGCAGGTACCAGAAGGAAAGAAAAGTTTGTTTTGCATAATATGTCTGCTAATGGGTGCCATTTTGCGGTCCTTATACACACACCATAGTAATACTTGCATCTCTGACTACGATAGCCGTAATGGGCCGACAATCCATCAAGCGGTGCTGCTTCAAAGTCATACCAAAACATTTTGACGGATTTTTGAGCGCCGTGTGTAATGTTTTTTTTTTTTTTTCAATGGAACATTTAAGGGGTTGGTGTTGTTTACTGGCGTCATATTGCAGTCCACATGTATCTCTTATGTGTGCCTGCCATCCACTGGTCACACTTATCACTACACCATTTACCAAATAAAATTGCTTCGAGGTCGGTAAGCACAACCAGAATTATTCCGCACAGGGTTATAAGGCGCACTGTCGAGTTTTGAGAAAGGATTTTAAGTGCGCCTTATAGTTCGTAAAATACAGTACATTCTCTTCTAGTGGGAGCAGTGTTGTTGATTACCTTTGTTTTGCCAGTCCGTCAAAGTGTAGTATCAGTTTTGTTGTGGCAACTCTCAAAACAGATCTTTGCTCAATTCTGTTTAATTTTTGACTAATCGGATTAAAGGGACCAACGGGTCGGATTTAAAAGTTCAAGTACCAATGATTGTCACACACACACTAGGTGTGGCGGAATTATTCTCTGCATTTGACCCATCACCCTTGATCACCCCCCTGGGACTGTAACTTGACCGTTCATAGATTTGTAACTCGCACTTTCTCTATCTATTGCACCTGTATTTTATATTGCTTTTCATTATGTAATTTCACTTTTGTTATGTATTTTTAGTCCAGTGTATGTTACGGTTGGGTCGCATGTATAAAGGGGAACATTATCACAATTTCAGAAGGGTTAAAACTATTAAAAATCAGTTCCCAGTGGCTTATTTTATTTTTCGAAGTTTTTTTCAAAATTGTACCCATCACGCAATATCCCTAAAAAAAAGCTTCAAAGTGCCTGATTTTAACCATCGTTATATACACCCGTCCATTTCCCTGTGACGTCACATAGTGATGCCAATACAAACAAACATGGCGGCTAGAACAGCAAGCTATAGCGACATTAGCTCGGATTCAGACTCGGATTTCAGCGGCTTAAGCGATTCAACAGATTGCGCATGTATTGAAACGGATGGTTGTAGTGTGGAGGCAGGTAGCGAAAACGAAATTGAAGAAGAAACTGAAGCTATTGAGCCATATCGGTTTGAACAGTATGCAAGCGAAACCGACGAAAACGACACGACAGCCAGCGACACGGGAGAAAGCGAGGACGAATTTGGCGATCGCCTTCTAACCAACGATTGGTATGTGTTTGTTTGGCATTAAAGGAAACTAACAACTCTGAACTAGGTTTACGGCATATGAAATACATTTGGCAACAACATGCACTTTGAGAGTGCAGACAGCCCAATTTTCATCAATTAATATATTCTGTAGACATACCCTCATCCGCTCTCTTTTCCTGAAAGCTGATCTGTCCAGTTTTGGAGTTGATGTCAGCAGGCCAGGGAAGCTAGGGTCGATATTATTCTCTTGATCATCTTCGGTGGCATAAGGGACGGTGTGAGCCAAGACATCCAGGGGGTTTAGCTCGCTCGTCTGCGGGAACAAACTGCCGCCATTGCTTGCCGTGCTAGCGAGGTCCTTTGTCCCTGAATTGCTCACACACTCCGGCAGATTTAATGGGGGTCTGGCGGCAGATTTCTTTGACTTTATCGTTGGAAATGCATCTGCTTTGAGTGTCGCAGGATATCCACACATTCTTGCCATCTCTGTCGTAGCATAGCTTTCGTCGGTAAAGTGTGCGGAACAAACGACTGACCATTTCGTCGGCTTTCCCCACAGCCTCGTATTTTGAACAAATTTCGTCCAATTTCTTGCCACTTTCGCATCTTTGGGCCACTGGTGCGACTTGAATCCGTCCCTGTTTGTGTTGTTACACCCTCCGACACCACACCGACGAAAGTGAGAAAATGGCGGATTGCTTCCCGATGTGACGTCACGTTGAGAGCGAATAATAGAAAGGCGTTTAATTCGCCAAAATTCACCCATTTAGAGTTTGGAAATCGGTTAAAAAAATATATGGTCTTTTTTCTGCAACATCAAGGTATATATTGACGCTTACATAGGTCTGGTGATAATGTTCCCCTTTAAACGTGGGTCGTTCACCCGAGATGCAGACGGAACTCGGGATGCATCGTGCAGGTAAGAAAATTATTGTTCCATATACAAAAATGCGGGGAACTAATGGAATAGCTAACAAGAAAAACAAATGGCTAAGCATAGCTCAGGAATCTAGAAGTAATCAACGTGACCTGTTGCATGGAAGCAAATAAGAAAACCAGACAGTGTGTGGCGAAAAACAGGAATATGTAGCTCTCTGATTAGTGCCCAGGAGCAGGTGAGCATCCCGAACACTAGTTAAAGTTAAGTTAAAGTACCAATGATTGTCACACACAAACTAGGTGTGTCCTCTGCATTTGACCCATCCCCTTGTTCACCCCCTGGGAGGTGAGGGGAGCAGTGGGCAGCAGTGGTGCCATGCCTGGGAATAATTTTTGGTGATTTAACCCCCAATACCAAACCTTGATGCTGAATGCCAAGCAGGGAGGTAATGGGTCCCATTTTTATAGTCTTTGGTATGACTCACAACCTACCGATCTTAGGGCGAACACTCTAACCACTAGGCTACGGGGTAGGTGGCTGTAGTTTGCCCACCCCTGTGCAAGGGTATCATCTGATGGTCAAATACCCGCCTGGTAGTGTTAATGTGAGTAGGACCGGTGGTCTAAAAGCCCGTCTTTGACTGCCTGTGAGAAGCTGTGAAAACATGAGTTGTTCTTTAGATTGTCTGGGAGCCCATTCCAGTCTTTGATGGCTTTGTAGAAAAAGGCTGATTGGGAGAAGGCAGACTTTCTTTTAGGAACATTACAGTCACCCCTGGATACAGACCTTAACACTCTTGCTTGTTAATTGAGAGAGTGGCTGTACATACAGTATATAATACAATGTGAAGAATGCCTTTTGTGGCAAATGACGCCCACGCCGTGATTTATGAACTATAAACCATTACTTTCTTTTACCCACACTTCAAATCAAGGGTGCCCATTATGTCTATGGCGGGCTACCTGTCGATCTCAGAAGGGGGTGTGGGTTGACTGCAGTCCGGTGTTGTCGTCCAGTGGTTCTCAAACTTTCTTCACCGATTACCACTTCGGAAAACACTTGGCTTTCTAAGAACCGCCACAATGACCCGTTTTACTTTTGTCTGTTTGAACAAAAGACAGCTACCATGACCACCCCCCAACTGTGAAGCATCACTGTAGACACTTTTCACCTTTGATCACTAAATACACTTTAACTGCTGCTGTGACCAAATGTCACCTCCATATTTATACTGTTGACTGTCAATCAGAATGTGCAATAATGTTATGTTACTTACTGTGCCTTGTATGTACATTTTTTATTTTTTATTTTTATTTTTAAGTACCGTGTGACTTGTTGAAGGGTGGACTAGCAAAGTAAGATTTTCATTGTACGGCAAACTGTCTGTTTAACTGTGCATATTAGACTAGACTTAGACTTAGACTTAGACTTAGACTTCCTTTTTATTGTCATTCAAATTTTAACTTTACAGCACAGATGTCATGTCTGTGTAATCATGTTTTGTTTTAGTCATGTTTTGTTTTGTTTAGTTATTGGACTCTTTAGTTTCTGGCTTTTCACTGCCTTCTCTTGTTTCCATGATTACCCATTAGTTTCACCTGTTCCACGTTTGGACTCATTGTGCACTCTTGTTTGTCACCATAGCAACCCATTAGTTTTCACCTGTCACGTCACGCACCTGTTTTACGTTTTGAGTCACGCACCTGTTTTCGTTAATCATGTCTGTAGTATTTAAGTTCATTGTTTTCAGTTTGTCTTTCTGGCGACATCCCACATTTATGCTCTGCACATTTCTGACACTTGATTTCATGTCCATCGTTCATGCTGCTCCTTTAGTCCATGCCAAGTAAGTTTTTGTTTATTAATGCCACAGTTAGTGTTTTTTGTTGTTCATAGTTTCTGCCTTTGTGCAAGTATTTGTTTTCATAGCCAAGTTGTTTCTCCGCCACTGTGCGCGCTTTTCGTTTGTACTTTTTTTTGATAGTAATAATAAATCATGTACTCACATTCCCGTTTCGCCCGAGCCAACTTTCCGTTGCATTCCGGAAAAGCAAACACCCAGGACCGAGTCTTGACAACAGATAAGAATGACATTTTGTTACATAAGCTCATGGTAGTGCAGGATAAAAAAGCAATAAGGTGCATATATAAATATGTATATAAAATAAATAAATATATATAAATAAATAAATAGATTACAGATAAATATATTGCACTTTTTCACATGCGTCCATGTTTATGGATGTATGTTATATTGTCTTTTTTATTCCAGCGAGTTAATCCATTTTGGGGGGAATTGAGGGGATAATTTAATTATGATGCGTTCAAGAGTCTTACGGCCTGAGGGAAGAAGCTGTTACAGAACCTGGAGGTTCTGCTTCGGAGGCTGCGGAACCTCTTTCTAGAGTCCAGCAGTGAAAACAGCCCTTGGTGGGGGTGGGAGGAGTCTTTGCAGATTTTATGAGCCCTGGTCAGGCAGCAGCTTTTTGCGATCTCCTGGATAGGAGGAAGAGGAGTCCTGATGTTTTTTTCCGCCGTCCTCACCACTCTCTGGAGAGACTTCCAGTCTGAGGCATTGCAGGCTCCCGTCCAATGACAATAAACAATCTTGAATCTTGACTACTGAATTAAAATAAAGCGGCGGGGTCGGCCTGAGTATTCATTAAGCAGGGAAAAGTTGACAATGACAGGTTGTCGTAACCTTGAAATGCTTTCTGCACACTACATTAGTTGTTTGAAAGTTGAATTGGCAAATGAGTTTAAATAATTTGAGTTAAAGTTTAAGTACATGTGAGTGTCACAGACACACTAGGTGTGGCGAAATTGTTCTTTGCATTTGACCCATCACCCTTGATCACCCCCTGGGAGGTGAGGGGAGCAGTGAGCAGCAGAAGTGGCCATGCCCGGAAATCATTTTTGTTGATTTAACGTGTTTAACGTGCATGCGGCCCGCTGGCCATTCCCACATATATATTTTTAGATCTTTAAGATGGAAACTGTAGCTGCCATTATGATGAATGACCGTAAGTCTTGAACTATACTGAGTATTTCAATGGTTGGAATATGCGCTTTTGCATGATATACTAGTTACTATGGTAATCTAATTAGTTACTTTGGTAATCTAAGTCACAGCAGCTAAGACGAGGCACCAAGCAGTGTGGGTGGGGAGCATTTCCACAGAGTGGTTCCAGAGCGGCCAGCCTGAAATGCGGGTGTCAGGGATAGATGCGGAAGGAGATTTTCTCAACAAAGTTCTAAAGCTTAGTGATGTATCAGATGTATGAGATCATAGGTGGGGGTTTGTTTTACCCTTTGCGTTCATATTTCGCTGTTTGTTGCATTTTTGTTGCGTTTCGCTTCATTGTAAAATATGTGGATGGAGAGGGGGTGTGACGTTCATATATTGTCAATATTCAGTGTTTTATTGTTCATAGTTAATATTGTAAATCTTTATTTTCATGTATATTCTGTGTGTCTCCTTCAGTAAAAAAAATTAAAATGCCATTCCTTTATTTTCAGGCGGTCTGTCGTAACGTTTTTAGCATTCAATCAGACATTATTGTGAGGTTTTGTATTAGTGTTCCTAAAAATCAGATATACCGGCCGCAGACACATTTTTTTCTCTAAGTTTGACCCCCTGAGTCAAAATAGTTGGCCAGGCCTGAAGTAAAGTAAAGGTTAGTATTTCACCCTGAAAGTTACAAATAAAATGATTTAGCTCATTAGTGGGATCAGTGCAAAAAATACACAATTATAATCATGGTTGAGATGTAATGACACTATCAATAAAAAATAGACACATTTTATCATGGTTGAGGTGTGATGAGACCGTCAACAAAGTAAAATACAGGTAAAAGCCAGTAAATTAGAATATTTTGAAAAACTTGATTTATTTCAGTAATTGCATTCAAAAGGTGTAACTTGTACATTATATTTATTCATTGCACACAGACTGATGCATTCAAATGTTTATTTCATTTAATTTTGATGATTTGAAGTGGCAACAAATGAAAATCCAAAATTCCGTGTGTCACAAAATTAGAATATTGTGTAAGGCTAATACAAAAAAGGGATTTTTAGAAATGTTGGCCAACTGAAAAGTATGAAAATGAAAAATATGAGCATGTACAATACTCAATACTTGGTTGGAGCTCCTTTTGCCTCAATTACTGCGTTAATGCGGCGTGGCATGGAGTCGATGAGTTTCTGGCACTGCTCAGGTGTTATGAGAGCCCAGGTTGCTCTGATAGTGGCCTTCAACTCTTCTGCGTTTTTGGGTCTGGCATTCTGCATCTTCCTTTTCACAATACCCCACAGATTTTCTATGGGGCTAAGGTCAGGGGAGTTGGCGGGCCAATTTAGAACAGAAATACCATGGTCCGTAAACCAGGCACGGGTAGATTTTGCGCTGTGTGCAGGCGCCAAGTCCTGTTGGAACTTGAAATCTCCATCTCCATAGAGCAGGTCAGCAGCAGGAAGCATGAAGTGCTCTAAAACTTGCTAGTAGACGGCTGCGTTGACCCTGGATCTCAGGAAACAGAGTGGACCGACACCAGCTGGACTGCTGCTGAGTGGTCCAAAGTCATGTTTTCTGACGAAAGCAAATTTTGCATTTCCTTTGGAAATCGAGGTCCCAGAGTCTGGAGGAAGACAGGAGAGGCACAGGATCCACGTTGCCTGAAGTCTAGTGTAAAGTTTCCACCATCAGTGATGGTTTGGGGTGCCATGTCATCTGCTGGTGTCGGTCCACTCTGTTTCCTGAGATCCAGGGTCAACGCAGCCGTCTACCAGCAAGTTTTAGAGCACTTCATGCTTCCTGCTGCTGACCTGCTCTATGGAGATGGAGATTTCAAGTTCCAACAGGACTTGGCGCCTGCACACAGCGCAAAATCTACCCGTGCCTGGTTTACGGACCATGGTATTTCTGTTCTAAATTGGCCCGCCAACTCCCCTGACCTTAGCCCCATAGAAAATCTGTGGGGTATTGTGAAAAGGAAGATGCAGAATGCCAGACCCAAAAACGCAGAAGAGTTGAAGGCCACTATCAGAGCAACCTGGGCTCTCATAACACCTGAGCAGTGCCAGAAACTCATCGACTCCATGCCACGCCGCATTAACGCAGTAATTGAGGCAAAAGGAGCTCCAACCAAGTATTGAGTATTGTACATGCTCATATTTTTCATTTTCATACTTTTCAGTTGGCCAACATTTCTAAAAATCCCTTTTTTGTATTAGCCTTAAGTAATATTCAAATTTTGTGACACATGGAATTTTGGATTTTCATTTGTTGCCACTTCAAATCATCAAAATTACATGAAATAAACATTTGAATGCATCAGTCTGTGTGCAATGAATAAATATAATGTACAAGTTACACCTTTTGAATGCAATTACTGAAATAAATCAAGTTTTTCAAAATATTCTAATTTACTGGCTTTTACCTGTACATGTGAGATTTGGGCAAGAGACTAACATTTTTTCCAGGTGTAAACGCTGCATTAAAAGCGTCTAATAATCCCATAATGTGACGTTTACAAAATATGAAATTTTTCTCATTTCGAAACAAATTATACTTTGATGTTGTTAAATATCTGTACTATACAATCTACTATATATGTACATAATTTTAACAATTAGGCTAACCCCATCCATAGTTTATTCAAATGATTTCTGCTTAGTGATTACCCTATTTTTCGGACTATAAGTCGCAGTTTTTTTCATAGTGCGACTTATATATGTTTTTTCCATCTTCATTATGCATTTTCGGCAGGTGCGACTTATACTCCGAAAAATACGGTACTAAAATGATTCATCTACGATCTACATACATCTACATACACCTTTTGTTTGCATAAATTGATTGATTGAATCACGTTATTTGCGCTGAAAATTGCTTTACTTCCCGTTGTCGCCAAAACTGTGGGCATTCCGTCAGAGAAATACTTGTTTTCTTCTTCTGTTATTTCTTATTGACTGCATTGTTGCAAATCACAAGCTCCGTTAGCCTTGAAGTCACTCAGCAGCACCACCTGTCGTCAAAGAGTGTAAACTGTGATTTCTGCCAGTGAGAAACAAAAAATTGCGCACGTGGGACAAAAAGTGGAACACGTTTGCTAAAAATATTGGGCCCCATTCAGCAACCGTTCTTAAAGGGGAACATTATCACCAGACCTATGTAAGCGTCAATATATACCTTGATGTTGCAGAAAAAAGACCTTATATTTTTTTAACCGATTTCCGAATTCTAAATGGGTGAATTTTGGCGTATTAAACGCCTTTCTATTATTCGCTCTCGGAGCGATGACGTCACAAGGTGGCGTCACATCGGGAAGCAATCCGCCATTTTCTCAAACACCGAGTCAAATCAGCTCTGTTATTTTCCGTTTTTTCGACTGTTTTCCGTACCTTGGAGACATCATGCCTCGTCGGTGTGTTGTCGGAGGGTGTAACAACACGAACAGGGACGGATTCAAGTTGCACCAGTGGCCCAAAGATGCGAAAGTGGCAAGAAATTGGACGTTTGTTCCGCACACTTTACCGACGAAAGCTATGCTACGACAGAGATGGCAAGAATGTGTGGATATCCTGCGACACTCAAAGCAGATGCATTTCCAACGATAAAGTCAAAGAAATCTGCCGCCAGACCCCCATTGAATCTGCCGGAGTGTGTGAGCAATTCAGGGACAAAGGACCTCGGTAGCACGGCAAGCAATGGCGGCAGTTTGTTCCCGCAGACGAGCGAGCTAAACCCACTATCGACCCTAGCTTCCCTGGCCTGCTGACATCAACTCCAAAACTGGACAGATCAGCTTTCAGGAAAAGAGCTCGGGATGAGGGTATGTCTACAGAATATATTAATTGATGAAAATTGGGCTGTCTGCACTCTCAAAGTGCATGTTGTTGCCAAATGTATTTCATATGCTGTAAACCTAGTTCATAGTTGTTAGTTTCCTTTAATGCCAAACAAACACATACCAATCGTTGGTTAGAAGGCGATCGCCGAATTCGTCCTCGCTTTCTCCCGTGTCGCTGGCTGCCGTGTCGTTTTCGTCGGTTTCGCTTGCATACGGTTCAAACCGATATGGCTCAATAGCTTCAGTTTCTTCTTCAATTTCGTTTTCGCTACCTGCCTCCACACTACAACCATCCGTTTCAATACATTCGTAATCTGTTGAATCGCTTAAGCAGCTGAAATCCGAGTCTGAATCCAAGCTAATGTCGCTATAGCTTGCTGTTCTTTCCGCCATGTTTGTTTGTATCGGCATCACTATATGACGTCACAGGAAAATGGACGGGTGTATATAACGATGGTTAAAATCAGGCACTTTAAAGCTTAGTTTAGGGATATTGCTGATGGGTAAAATTTTGAAAAAAACTTTGAAAAATATAATAAGCCACTGGGAACTGATTTTTAATGGTTTTAGCCATTCTGAAATTGTGATAATGTTCCCCTTTAAGAACAAATATATAGATAAGACAGACAGACAGACAGCAAAATGAGCAATATATATTTCCTCATATTTCAACACAATAACTCAGATATTACAACACTAGCGAGCAGTAGAGAATATGGAGTCATTTTTTGTCCAGCACATATTTTGCTTAATTAATTATTGATCTATTTATTGCCACCTTATGTTGAATATTTTTATATGAGATTTCCAGTTCCTTTTATAATCTATTATTGCACCCAAAAATGTGGTTTCTTTCACTCTATCAGTGTCTCCTCCGTCTATTTGTATTTATATTTGACTTTCTCTAAAACTGTCACCAAATAGCAATAACATTTAATTTTACTGAGATTTAAGGATTTTCTGTTTTCGTCAAACCATCGCTGTAATTTGTCTATTTCTTCTGTTATCATTTGTATTAGCTTATGTGTGTTCTCTCCTGAACACAACACACAGCAAATAATACTAAAAACTAGAGATGTCCGATAATATTGGCCTGCCGAATTTATTGGCCGATAAATGCGTTAAAATGTAATATCGGAAATTATCGGTATCGGTTTTTTTTATTATCTGTATCGGGGGGTTTTTTGTGTTTTTTTTTGTTAAATCAACATAAAAAAACACAAGATACACTTACAATTAGTGCACCAACCCAAAAAAACCTTCCGCCCCCATTTACACTCATTCACACTAAAGGGTTGTTTATTTCTGTTGTTAATATTCTGGTTCCTACATTATATATCAATTTAGATCAATACAGTCTGCAAGGGATACATTCCGTAAGCACACATGATTGTGCGTGCTGCTGGTACAATAATAGTACTAACCTTTAAGAGTTAATTTTACTCATTTTCATTAATTACTAGTTTCTATTTAACTGTTTCCATATTGTTTTATTTTCTTTTTTATTCAAGAAAATATTTTTAATTTATTTATCTTATTTATTTATTTATTTTTATTTTTTTAAAGTACCTTATCTTCACCATACCTGGTTGTCCAAATTAGGCATAATAATGTGTTAATTCCACGGCTGTATATATGATATCGGTATCGGTAATTAAAGAGTTGGACATTATCGGATATCGGCAAAAAGTCATTATCGGACATCCCTACTAAAAACAATTATTTTGTAACTTTACAAATTATTTATTTATATTTATTTATATATAGATTGAACAATTTTTGTTCCCAGTGTTGATCCCTGGGGTACGCCGCAATATATAGTTAGCGTTGTAGATGTGTTCACCAAGCTTCACGTATCGCTCCCTTTTGGTTAAGTAGCTTTTTACCCAGTTCAAGACCAACCCTCTGATGCCATACCAATCTAATTTGTAAATTAAGATATTATGATTCAATGTGTCAAATGCTTTTGTTAGATCAATAAACACTGCAGCTGCACATTGTTTACCATCTATTGCATTGGAAACAGTGGTGGAACAAATCAGAGGCACATGACCTGGCCCTTTAAACTCAAACAATAAAGCTCATCATAACATCATTTTACAACATACATATATGCCTGCAACAGCACAGTTTACAAGCTTCAGCACCACGGAGAGCAACTATGTCATTTTGAAGTCCATCGAACGGAAAAGAGGTAGCTATAACAAACTAAGAGAACAAAAGCATGAGGTTAATGCGGGGGTCAGCAATCAGCGGCTCTCTAGCAGGTGGCTCCCTGGAGCATTTTTAAAAAATGATTGAAAATGGAAAAAGAAGGGGTAATTTTTTATTTTTTTGTCTCATTTTGTCCAACAAATGTTTCATGCTGTGCGTGAATGCACACGGGTGTACATTGTTGATGTTATTGACTTGTTGGAGTGCTTATCAGGTATATTTGGTCAGTGCATGACTGCAAGCTAATCAATGCTAACATGCTATTTAGGCTAGCTGTATGTACATATTGCATCATTAGGCCTCATTTGTAGGTATATTTGAACTCATTTCATTTGTATCCTCTGTGTTTTAATTTATATTTGCATGTCTCATGACACATTATCTGTATGTAATATTGGCTGCTTTTCAGATAGTTGTTTGTGTGCCAGGTTGTTCCAGACCACAGCAAACATTACCTAGCTTGCCAAAGATTGTAATAAATCTACTAAAAGAAGACAGCCTGTCGTGTCCTTTAACTTGGACACACACATCTATACCTTTGGCCATTAAAATCCAGTTATTTCGAGGAGTTACCTCACCCTTCGAGTAGCCTCTGATTTACTAATGGTTTCTAATGTTGTAAAAATGTGTAGAATAAATATTGCATTTCAACATTTCCGTCAACATTGATTTGCCTCAGCCTGTGACACATAGTCATTTTGATAGTAGGCTATTATAGCTAATATAGACACTTGCGTCATGTGTTGCCTTCATTATTATTATCTCGTCTCGACTACTGTAACGTATTATTTTCGGGTCTCCCTATGTCTAGCATTAAAAAATTACAGTTGGTACAAAATGCGGCTGCTAGACTTTTGACAAGAACAAGAAAGTTTGATCATATTACGCCTATACTGGCTCACCTGCACTGGCTTCCTGTGCACTTAAGAAGTGACTTTAAGGTTTTACTACTTACGTATAAAATACTACACGGTCTAGCCCCGTCCTATCTTGTCGATTGTATTGTACCATATGTCCCGGCAAGAAATCTGCGTTCAAAGAACTCCGGCTTATTAGTGATTCCCAGAGCCCAAAAAAAGTCTGCGGGCTATAGAGCGTTTTCTATTCGGGCTCCAGTACTATGGAATGCCCTCCCGGTAACAATTAGAGATGCTACCTCAGTAGAAGCATTTAAGTCCCATCTTAAAACTCATTTGTATACTCTAGCCTTTAAATAGCCCCCCTGTTGGACCAGTTGATCTGCCGTTTCTTTTCTTTTCTCCTCTGCTCCCCTTTTCCTTGAGGGGGGGGGGGGCACAGGTCCGGTGGTCATGGATGAAGTGCTGGCTGTCCAGAGTCGGGACCCGGGGTGGACCGCTCGCCTGTGCATCGGCTGGGAACATCTCTACGCTGCTGACCCGTCTCCGCTCGGGATGGTGTCCTGCTGGCCCCACTATGGACTGGACTCTTACTATTATGTTGGATCCACTATGGACTGGACTCTCACAATATTATGTCAGACCCACTCGACATCCATTGCTTTCGGTCTCCCCTAGAGGGGGGGGGTTACCCACATATGCGGTCCTCTCCAAGGTTTCTCATAGTCATTCACATCGACGTCCCACTGGGGTGAGTTTTTCCTTGCCCGTATGTGGGCTTTGTACCGAGGATGTCGTTGTGGCTTGTGCAGCCCTTTGAGACACTTGTGATTTAGGGCTATATAAATAAAGATTGATTGATTGATTGATTATAAGACTTAAATACGGCTTTTATTTTTGCGGTTCCAGACAGATTTGTTTTATGTATTCTTTAGTCCAGTATGGCTCTTTCAACGTTTTGGGTTGCCGACCCCTGGGCCAATGCAACTCGGAACAAAACACAGTCTGCCATTTACACTGACTTTAAGTCCTGATTAAAATGTTTATGATTAATTGTGTCAAATACGTTTGTTAGATCCATAACACTGCCGCTTCACACTGTTTACCATTGAAGGATTTGAATATTTTTCATGCTAACTACATATTTTGCTAGCATACACATGCACCGAATAAAATGAGTGGATCGATTCTACCGTCATATTTCTGCATGCTCACTACCATATAGCTATCATGATCCGTTGCCCACGGGTTATTTTAGTTTGACTCCCTCAGTTCTGTTTTGAGCATCCCTGGGTTTGTGTTTTAGTTGCCATGGGTGCAGATTAGTTTCACCTGCCTCTGATTAGTGTTCGGGACGCTCACCTGCTGCCGGGCACTAATCAGAGAGCTACTTTTTCCCATTTGTCGCCACACTCAGTCTGGCTGTCCTGTTTGCGCTACGCAACAAGTTACGTTTTTATACCTTGCTTCTTGTTCATATGCTTGTTTATCTTTTGCTAAGCTTTAGCTTTGCTTCCTGTGCTAGCGGCAAGTTGTTTGCTGACTGATTTGTGGGCAATAAATCACTGTATTACCCGCACCTTGCCTCCGGAGTTTCCGTCAGCATCCTGGGAAAACGATCCACGACTGAAAATGCGACCACCACGTGACAATAGCCATATAGTTATTATAGTACATCGTTATGTATATCTGTAAATTGTTAGTTTTAAAGGCCTACTGAAACCCACTACTACCGACCACGCAGTCTGATAGTTTATATATCAATGATGAAATCTTAACATTGCAACACATGCCAATACGGCCGGGTTAGCTTACTAAAGTGCAATTTTAAATTTTGCGCAAAATATCCTGCTGAAAATGTCTCGGTATGATGACGCCTGCGTGTGACGTCACGGATTCTAGAGGACATTTTAGGACAGCATGGTGGCCAGCTATTAAGTCGTCTGTTTTCATCGCAAAATTCCACAGTATTCTGGACATCTGTGTTGGTGAATCTTTTGCAATTTGTTCAACGAACAATGGAGACAGCAAAGAAGAAAGCTGTAGGTGGGAAGCGGTGTATTGCGGCCGACTGCAGCAACACAAACACAGCCGGTGTTTCATTGTTTACATTCCCGGAAGATGACAGTCAAGCTTTACCATTGGCCTGTGGAGAACTGGGACAACAGAGACTCTTACCAGGAGGACTTTGAGTTGGATGCGCAGACGCGGTACCGTGAGTACGCATGCAGCTGCGGCTTCCAAACATTTGATCGCTTGCCCGTACGTGTGTGCCGCTATGTGCATGTCACGTACGTAACTTTGGGGACTTTGGGGAAATATATGTGCTGTATGAACTTTGGGGAGGTGAATGGTACTTTGGGCTGTGGGATTGAGTGTGTTGTGCAGGTGTTTGAGTTGTATTGGCGGGTTATATGGACGGGAGGGGGGAGGTGTTTGTTATGCGGGATTAATTTGTGGAATATAAAATATAAGCTTGGTTGTGTTGTGGCTAATAGAGTATATATATGTCTTGTGTTTATTTACTGTTTTAGTCATTCCCAGCTGAATATCAGGTCCCACCCACCTCTCACAGCATCTTCCCTATCTGAATCGCTCCCACTGCCCTCTAGTCCTTCACTCTCACTTTCCTCATCCACAAATCTTTCATTCTCGCTCAAATTAATGGGGGAATCGTCGCTTTCTCGGTCCGAATCGCTCTCGCTGCTGGTAGCCATGATTGTAAACAATGTGCAGATGTGAGGAGCTCCACAACCTGTGACGACACGCTACTCGTCTGCTACTTCCGGTACAGGCAAGGCTTTCTTATCAGCGACCAAAAGTTGCGAACTTTATCGTCGATGTTCTCTACTAAATCCTTTCAGCAAAAATATGGCAATATCGCAAAATGATCAAGTATGACACATAGAATGGACCTGCTATCCCTGTTTACAAACAGTGACAACCTTACCGTCAAGTTTGCCGACGATACCACAGTGGTCGGGCTCATCTCCAGGGGTGACAAGGCTGCCTACAGAGAGGAGGTCCTGAAGCTGACGGCCTGGTCTTCGGAGAACAACCTCGCTCTCAACACCAGCAAGACCAGAGAGATCATCGTCGACTTCAGGAGGAGCAGCACCGACCCTGCCCCCCTCTACATCAACGGCGAGCGTGTAGAGAGGGTCCACACCTTCAGGTACCTTGGAGTACACATCTCTAATGACTTCTCCTGGACAGTCAACACCACATCAATCATCAAGAAGGCTCAGCAGCGGCTACACTTCCTTATAGTCCTCGTGAAGTACAACCTGAAGCCTGACCTGCTGCTGACCTTCTACCGCTCGTCCATCGAGAGCCTGCTGACCTACTGTATTACGGTATGGTACGGCAGCTGCACTGCAGCAGACAGGGAGAGGCTGCAAAGAGTGGTCAAGACGGCTCAGAAGATCATCGGCCGCCCTCTCCCCTCTCTGACGGACATCTACACCTCCCGCTGCCTCAACAGAGCCAGTGCCATCATCAAAGACAGCACCCACCCTGGCTCTGACCTGTTCCACCTGCTGCCCTCTGGGAAGCGCTACAGGTGCATTAAAACCAAAACAAACAGGCTAAAGAACAGCTTCTTCCCCAGGGCCATAACCATCCTGAACAGACTGCCTCATTGTCCCTCATAACTGCCTTCTCTTCGGTGCAATAACCCATTCCACCAACCACCCTGTTTTTGTTTTGTTTTTTTCATGTATATATTCATTTCACACCATATTCATTGCACTTCTACATTTTTTAAATTTTTATATATTTGCACATTGTTTTTCTAGCATGCACACATCGCACTGTATGGAATGGCCTCAATCTCGTTACCTTGTGTAATGACAATAAAGCTGATTCTGATTCTGATTCTGATTCTAAATAAGAAAATCGCATTTCAGTAGGCCTTTAAGCCACCACACATATTAAGGGTCACACATAAAAAAAAAAATGAAACGAGGGTGTGCGAGATAAGCCAGCAGAGGAGCAATTACAATGCAAACCGGAGTCAGATAGGATATGGACATCACAACCCCCATTTGGGACAGTTTATCAGACTTTGTGGAGAAGGAGAAGGCATACATTTTGTGAGGTCGGATGTCTCCCTTTTCCTACTTGTGGCCATGAGGGTATTGTATTTCTTTGCTTCAAACAATCACACTGGAGAATAAATCGAAGAAGCTGAATCTGAAAATGGACAACCACTCAGTGAGCTTTATTAGAGATTAAATGAAGACGCATAGGAGAGAAAATGTTCCCCTCTTCACCGTCCATTGCATTGATAATCTCTTCCGTTATTTTGTTTCAAGCCACCACTGTTGTAATATGAGCTCCGTATCCACATTGATTCTCCGCAAGTGTTCTCTGTTGGTTTGTGAATGTGTCCAATCTGTTATTAAACAGTTGTTCAATAATTGTAGAAGATTGTGGAAGTAAAGTAGCAGGTCTGTATTTTGTAAACTGGTGTTTGTCTCCAGTCTCATGAATCGGTACAACTATTCCTATTTTCATTTTGTTTGGGAATTTGCATGTTTGAAATGATAGGTTACAGATGAACATTAGTTTTCTTCCATAACCATACTTGCCAACCCTCCCGGATTTTCCGGGAGACTACCGAAATTCAGCGCCTCTTCCGAAAACCTCCCGGGACAAATTTTTTCCCGAAAATCTCCCAAAATTCTGGCGGAGCTGGAGGCCACGCCCCCTCCAGGTTTATTGTTAGGCAGTTTCATTAACGTCGTCCCAGCGCGGTAACAACACATAACAACAGCAGTCACGTTTTGTCTACCGTAAAGCAGTTCGTCTGCCGTAAACAGCAATGTTGTGACACTCTTAAACAGGACAATACTGCCCTCTACTGTACATGCATATGTGACAATAACATCTAGGGCTTTTAGAGAGTGCAGTGCACAACTGCGCACACAACAAGGAGATGAAGCGGAATGCATCATCAGAGAGGGTGTTCAGCATGGTTAGAAAAATAGTGACAGAGAATAGAACAAGGATGGACAATCCAACCCTTAACTCAACAATGAGTAGATGAGTGTTATGTGTGTATATGTGTAAATAAATGAACACTGAAATTCAAGTATTTCTTTTATATATATGCCTGTATATATATATATATATATATATATATATATATATATATATATATATATATATATATATATATATATATATATATAATAAAATAAATATATATATATAGCTAGAATTCAAACAACGTCAAGTATTTCTTATATATATATATATATATATATATATATATATATATATATATATATATATATATATATATAATAAAATATATATGTATGTATATATAGCTACAATTCACTGAAAGTCAAGTATTTCTTATATATACTGTATATATATATATATATATATATATATATATATATATATATATATATATATATGAAATACTTGACTTCACCAAGTCAAGTATTTCTTATATATATATATATGTGAAATACTTGACTTGGTGAATTCTAGCTGTAAATATACTCCTCCCTTCTTAACCACGCCCCCAACCCCGCCCTCAACCTATCCCCAGGTGCATGTCTTTGGGGGTGGGAGGAAGCCGGAGTACCTGGAGGGAACCCACACAGTCACGGGGAGAACATGCAAACTCCACACAGAAAGATCCCGAGCGCAGGATCGAACCCCGGACCTTTGTATTGTGAGGTAGAGGCACTAACCCCTCCTCCACCGTGCTGCCCGCATTTAGTTGTATTCAGTGTTAAAAAATATGATATGGCTCTCACGGAAATACATTATAAAATATTTGGCTCTCTCAGCCAAAAAGGATCCCGACCCCTGCATTATGGAGTGGATTCATATGGCCCCACTCCTTGTGGTTTACCTGACATATGAAACGTGACAAATGAGGAGTATTATCCACTTTAGCCGCCAAACAAGAACGTTTGATCATATTAAGCCTATACTGGCTCACCTGCGCTGGCTTCGTGTGCCCTTAAGATGTGACTTTAAGGTTTTACTGACCTACGTATAAAATACTACACGGTCTAACTCCATCCTATCTCACTGATTGTATTGTACCATTTGCACAATATTCAGAAATTTGCGTTCAAAGAACTCTGGCTTATTAGTCATTCCCAGAGCCCCCCAAAATGTCTGCATGATTTAGAGCGTTTTCTATTCGGGCTCCAGTACTCTGGAATCCCCTCGGTAACAGTTAGAGATGCTACCTCAGTAGAAGCATTTAAGTCCCATCTTAAAACTCATTTGTATACTTTAAATAGACCCCCTTTTTGAACCAGTTGATCTTCTGTCTCTCTTTTCTGCTCTCCTGCGTCGAGTTGTTATCAGGTGACCACGGATCAGCCTCCACGGATGAAGCGCTAGCTGTTCAAAGTCGTGACCCAAGATGGACCACATCTGCAGTCCCTTTCAAGGTTTCTCGTTGTTCCCATTGGGTTGAAGTGAGGACAGGAAGGAAGTGGAAGGCAGAAAAGGCAGTGGAGGTGGCTGAGTCACGCCTTAGACAAAAGGCACTGGTTGGGGCCATAGCAACAGGCAGAGCAGGCTTGGGCTACTTCCCAAAGACCCAAGTCAGCCAGGCCCGGGGCAAAGACAGACGACATCTACTCCAGGAGGAGGTCCGAGCAGGCTTGGAGGAAGAGCGAGTGGGCAGGGTAGTGGGACTCCGGCAACAGGGGGCATGGACAAGATGGGAGGGCACGTTGCAGCGCAAAGTCACCTGGTCAAACATCATGCAGGCAGACCTCCACCGCGTCCGGTTCCTCGTGGCAGCAGTCTACGATTCCCTCCCTAGCCCAGCAAACCTCCATGTTTGGGGGAAGAGCGAGACACCCTTCTGCTCCCTTTGCTCCGGAAGAGGCTCCTTGGAACATCTCCTCAGCAGTTGCCCAAAGTCTCTGGCTGATGGTCGCTATCGCTGGCGTCATGACCAGGTACTCAAAGCAGTTGCTGAGAGCATAGCCTCAGCCATCAGCAGCAGCAAGCAACATTATGCGCCAAAGAAGGCAATCTCTTTCATCAAAGCTGGGGAGAGACCTCGTGCACGTCCAAAGACAATAACTCCTTCACATAGCCCCTGATTGACAGCTACACGTTGACCTGGGAAAACAACTGAGGTTCCCCCAGCACATTGTAAAAACATCTCTACGGCCAGACATGATCATCATCTCAGAGGCTTCAAAACACCTCATCATGCTGGAACTAACAGTGCCTTGGGAGGAGCGGATTGAGGAAGCCAACGAAAGGAAACGGGCCAAGTATCAGGAGCTAGTGGAGGACTGCAGGGGCAGGGGCTGGAGGACTTTCTATGAGCCAATAGAAGTTGGTTGCCGTGGCTTTGCAGGACGCTCCCTCTGCAAAGTGCTTGGCCGTCTGGGAGTCAAAGGGGCGGCCAATAGGAGGGCCATTCAAACCGCAAGTGAAGCGACAGAGAAATCCACGAGGTGGTTGTGGCTGAAAAGGGCAGATCCGCGGGTTGCTACTGGGACACAAGCAGGGACTTGATCACCCCGGATGGGTCGCCTGGACGAGGGTGTCTGATGTTGCGAGACCCGAAACACCCGATGAATCCAGGATACATCACTGATGATGTATCTCAGTGCATCCAGGAGATGTATCTTTCAAGGTTGAGTTTTTTCTTGCCCTGATTTGGGATCGTGTGCAGCCCTTTGAGACACTTACGATTAGGGATGATACTCAAAACCGCATTTCCCGGTTGTTCGATAAGAAAAGAACCAAGTCCTCGGACTCAAATCCCTTTTTGAGAACCGGTACCCGTTATCGAGACCACTATACTAAAGAAAAAGAGTTGGTTCTTTATTTGAATCCCTCGAAACGAATCCCGTCCCGACCAGAAATGCCCCGTGGGACATCACAAGAAATGACATCACGTTGCTCAGTCATTAGGCGCAGATAGCAAAAGCAGGAAAAACAATGGACCGGAAAAAGCGCTCCAAGGTGTAATAAAGTTCAAAACAAAAGGTATAATCCAATGAATAACTTTACTGAGAGATTTGAGCAGGGTACAAACACATGACGGACACTTTTACGACCAACCGGAAACATAGTGTCTAATTATAAATAATGCAGACGAGGCGTGTTGGCTGAGTTCTTGACGTTTACTTTCACATAACCTCATTCTTAGCTGCCGGGTGACGACATGCAACAACACTTTTCGGGGCTACCGCACATGCTCGTCACTCCCGTTGCATGCTGGGTAGTGTAGTTGTTATATTCCCTAGCTCATAACATCTTTCCCCCTATAAGGAAATAATGTTAACTCAATAAAGTGTATTTCATTTTTTAGCTTTAACTTTTCATTTTTTAGCATTCTAACCACATTTGCAAACAACATTTCTCTTCATAGAATTTTCTTTCAATAAAGAAATGAAGTGCAAAAATGTCAAAGCATCATAACAAACAGTTATGTCAAATAGCAGCAGAAGTGCACTTTTTGGAGAGCTGTTTTATTTTAAGTTTTGTGCCCAAGGGACTGATTTTATTTAACACTATATTATTATTTATACACCTATAGTGATCACAGAGACAGGTTGTTTTTGTGTTACTGTATATATTTGTTTTTCTGAAAAATCCCACTTAATATACTTTGGGTAACAACAGTCAATATTTATTTATTTTATTTTATTTTTTTAGGGGGGTAACAGTCAATATTTATTTATTTATTAGATTAAATTGTTTTCTTATATAATAAAAGTGAGCTTTTGTTGAACCAAATATTGTGTGTTTTTTTCCATATACAACAACCTATCTGGACTCGATAAGAGAATCGATAAGGAATCGGTTCGATAAGAGGATTCGATAATAGGATTCGATAATAGGCTCAAACTCGATAATTTCTTATCAAACATCATCCTTACTTACGATCAAGGGCTATATAAATAAACTTTGATTGATTGAATGGTAGTAGAGTGTTAAATATCTTAAAATGTGTTTTGCGGTGATTCCATATTCGACCACAGTGCCAGTTGTTATGCCAGTGTGGTGCTTTCCATCATTTTCAGCAAACTGCATTTCAAAATGACTAACCATCCGGAGATCCACCCAGTGTCAGGTTCAAACACTGATGACATCTATTAAACAGACGAGAAGCAAGGAATCATGCAGAGACAGAGTTGAATTTGTCTCAATTGAGGAGACACGTTTTTTCAGGCTGTACTCTAGTTACAGATCTAAATTACGTTCTAAAGTCTAGCCCACGTGCTTCCTCTATTTATTTGGGAGGTCCCTGGTTACATCACTGAAGCTGTCGCTGAGGGAAGGGGGTAATCTCCACAGCTCCAGTTAGACACAATATACGATTATACAAGAAATGCAAATGTATTGACACTGGTGATATCGCCTTGCCTCTGCTCTGTCTGTGTCACGGCACTCGATGTTCGGCCTTGGCGGCCAGCAGGCCGTTCCTGGACACAGACACTGATACCAGACTGTCTTGCAATCTTTTGGATTGCCAGCTTTGCACAGACAAAGAAAAATACCACTTCAGCACAATTGATAATAACTACAGCAACGGCCCTTAAGCGTAAAAGTTATGTGATAATGTATACATAATTATTCTAACACCCAGGAATCTCTTCCCTATTATATGTTGAGAGTGACAAAAGTGTCGCTGGTGTAAGCAAATATTGATTTAAAACCTAAAAATGCCATAGAAGAGGTTAAAGCAGCAGCTTACTTACTACATAAACACTACAAAATACTTAACTTTAGTGTCGGGAACCAGTGGGTGCCAATGATTGGCATTTGAGGAGTGATTCAGTTAGGACAGGGGTCGGCAACCCGCGGCTCCGGAGCCGCATGCGGCTCTTTGATCACTCTGATACGGCTCAGCTGCATACTTGCCGACCCTACCAATTTTCCCGGGAGATTTCCGGATTTCGGTGCCTCTCGCAGAAAACCCCCGGGATTAATATTCTCCTTTTTGCACCCTAACAATGATGATAAGGGCGTGCCCCCCACCCCAACCCTGCTCCCCCACACATCAACCCCACCCCCCCTCCTTCCGTGCGTCGGTTGAGGTGGGCGGGGTTTGGTAGCGGGGGTGTATAATGTAGCCCGGAAGAGTTCGGTCTGCATGGGATTCTGGGTATTTGTTCTGTTGTGTTTATGTTGTGTTACGGTGCAGATGTTCTCCCGAAATGTGTTTGGCATTCTTGTTTGGTGTGGGTTCACAGTGTGGCGCATTATTAGTAAGAGTGTTAAAGTTTTTTATACCACCACCGTCAGTGTAACCTGTGTGGTTGTTGACCAAGTATGCATTGCTGTCACTTACGTGGGCAAGTAGAAGCCCCATACAATGTGTGGCTGGGCCGGCACGCTGGTTGTAGAGGGTGCTAAATGCTGTACCATCACGGCACGTTCGAGAGAATAGTTGCCCTGAAATTCTGCCGGAAAAATCGGGAGGGGTGACAAGTATGACGCTGTCAAGCGCCATTCATATAAAACTCGCGGGCCGCACTAACATTCAATTTTCATATTAAGGTGTGGGCCGCGTGTCTGAGACCCTTGGTTTATACATAGCACAAAGCAAAAAAAAAACTTTGTATGCAGTGTTATTTCATTTTAAATTTCAAAAGATTTTTGTGGCTCCCATTGTTTTCTTAATTTGTGAAACTGGTCAAAATGGCTCTTTGACTGGTAAAGGTTGACGACCCCTGAGTTAGGATGAGACTTTATAATAACAATAATTATAGATTGGAAGTATACATGTTTTCAAAGAAAGTATTTTCATCAAAACATCTAAACAGGCTAAAAAGTTAGTGTCTCATTTTCTGTCTCATAAATATTACACTTCATGATTCATAGCAGGGCAGCACGGTGGAACAGGGGTTAGTGCATGCGCCCCACAATACGAAGGTCCTGAGTAGTCCTGAGTTGAAACCCGGGCTCGGGATCTTTCTGTGTGGAGTTTTCATGTTCTCCCCGTGACTGTGTGGGTTCCCTCTGGGTACTCCGGCTTCCTCCCACCTCTAAAAACATGCACCTGAGGATAGGTTGATTGACAACACTAATAAAAAAAAAATTAAAACATTTTTTTTTTTTAATTGTCCCTCGTGTGTGAATGTGAGTGTGAATGTTGTCTATCTGTGTTGGCCCTGTGATGAGGTGGCGACTTGTCCAGGGTGTACCCCGCCTTCCGCCTGAATGCAGCTGAGATAGGCTCCAGCACCCCCCGCGACCCCAAAAAGGGACAAGCGGTAGAAAATGGATGGATGGATTCATAGCTAAAAAAAAAAATGTTTTATATATTTTCGGTCCTCATTAAGGTGCTCACAGACTGTCTAAGTCAAAAACTACGGCCCGCCAGTGTCCAAAGTCCGGGCCGCAGGTAGTTATTTATTTAATTGTTTTAATTTAATTTTTTAATCCGTCCTTTCTAGCCCATCCATCAATCAATTCCCTATGGCAGGGGTCGGCAACCCAAAATGTTGAAAGAGCCATATTTGGACCAAAAATACAAAAACAAATCTGTCTGGAGCCGCAAAAAAATTAAAAGCCATTTTACATACAGATAGTGTGTCATGAGATATAAATTGAATTAAGAGGACTTAAAGGAAACTAAATGAGCTCAAATA
Organism: Nerophis lumbriciformis; assembly: GCF_033978685.3. Taxonomy (NCBI): domain Eukaryota; kingdom Metazoa; phylum Chordata; class Actinopteri; order Syngnathiformes; family Syngnathidae; genus Nerophis; species Nerophis lumbriciformis. The sequence goes on from NC_084563.2 coordinate 42,613,841, forward strand.
TAGCTACAAATGAGGCATAATGATGCAATATGTACATATAGCTAGCCTAAATAGCATGTTAGCATCGATTAGCTTGCAGTCATGCAGTGACCAAATATGTCTGATTAGCACTCCACACAAGTCAATAACATCAACAAAACTCACCTTTGTGCATTCATGCACAACGTTAAAAGTTTGGTGGACAAAATGAGACAGAAAAAGAAGTGGCATAAAACCCGTCCTAGAAAGTCGGAGAAATTTATACATGTAAACAAACTACGGTGAGTTCAAGGACCGCCAAAATTAGTAGGACAAAACGGCTTTCGCCAAATACTCAATCAGTGAAGCATGTTTAATATAAACAGTGTGCTTTATAACAATTAGGGAGGTTTGTGTCATGTTTGTCCTTCTACAGAAACCATATTAAAACAAAAAAATAAATTATTTCCCCTCATCTTTTTCCATTTTTCATACATCTTTGGAAAAGCTCCAGGGAGCCACTAGGGCGGCGCTACAGAGCCGCATGCGGCTCTAGAGCCGCGGGTTGCCGACCCCTGCCCTATGGCTTGTTACTCTCTGGGTCTCCTAGCCGCTCAGGCAAATTATATTGTCTAAAAATGCATTTCCCCATCGATAACGTGACTTCATCACGTGCACGCTCTTTCAGTCAATTAGTGCACTAAGGACAAAAAATGGCGAAATCGTTGGGGAAACATAAAATAGACTCCAAGTGTAGAGTTGTTAAATATCGGTGGAAATATGACTTTTGTTTGTTCAGTGTAAGGAAAAGGCAGTTTCACTTTTCTGCAATGATACATATTATATATGTATTATATTTGGCCACCCATCCAAATGATCAGAATCAGGTGTCCTAATCACTTGGCCCGGCCACAGGTGTATAAAATCAAGCACTTAGGCATGGAGACTGTTTCTACAAACATTTGTGAAAGAATGGGCCGCTCTCAGTGATTTCCAGCGTGGAACTGTCATAGGATGCCACCTGTGCAACAAATCCAGTCGTGAAATTTCCTCGCTCCTAAATATTCCAAAGTCAACTGCCAGCTTTATTATAAGAAAAGTGAAGAGTTTGGGAACAACAGCAAGTCAGCCACCAAGTGGTAGGCCACGTAAACTGACAGAGAGGGGTTAGCATAGTGCAAAGACTTTCTGCACAATCAGTTGCTACAAAGCTCCAAACTTCATGTGACCTTCCAATTAGCCCACGTACAGTACGCAGAGAGCGTCATGGAAGGGCCGAGAAGCTGCATCTAAGCCATGCATCACCAAGTCCAATGCAAAGCGTGGGATGCAGTGGTGTAAAGCACGTCGCCACAGGACTCCAGAGCAGTGGAGACGCCTTCTCTGGAGTGATAAATCACACTTTTCCATCTGGCAATCTGATGGACAAGTCTGGGTTTGGAGGTTGCCAGGAGAACGCTACATTTCGGACTGCTTTATGCCGAGTGGGAAATTTGGTGGAGGAGGAATAATGGTGTGGGGTTGATTTTTAGGATTTGGGCTAAGTCCTTTTGTTCCAGTGAAAGGAACTTTGAATGCTCTACGATACCAAAACATTTGGACAATTCCATGCTCCTAACCTTGTGAGAACAGTTTGGAGCGGGCCCCTTCCTCTTCCAACATGACTGCGCACCAGTGCACAAAGCAAGGTCCATAAAGACATGGATGAGATAGTCTGGTGTGGATGAACTTGACTGGCCTGCACAGAGTCCTGACCTGAACCTGATAGAACACCTTTGGGATGAATTAGAACAGAGACTGAGAGCCAGGTCTTCTCGACCAACATCAGTGTGTGACCTCACCAATGCGCTTTTGGAAGAATGGTGGAAAATTCCTATAAACACACTCCGCAACCTTGTGGACAGCCTTCCCAGAAGAGTTGAAGCTGTAATAGCTGCAAAAAGTGGACCGACATCATACTGAACCCCTATGGGTGAGGAATGGGATGGCATTTCAAGTTCATATGTGAGTCAAGGCGGGTGGCAATATATATATATATATATATATTTATATATATATATATATATATATATATATATATATATATATATATATATATATAAATATATATATATATATATATATATATATATATATATATATATATATATATATATATATATATATATATAAATACATAAATATATATATATATATATATATATATTAATATATATATATAAATATATATATACTGTATATATGTATATATACTGTACATATATTATATATATACAGTATATATATATATATATATATATATATATATATATATATATATATACTGTATATATATATATATGTATATATATATATATTAGGGATGTCCGATAATGGCTTTTTGCCGATATCCGATACTCCGATATTGTCCAACTCTTTAATTTCCGATACCGATATCAACCGATACCGATATCAACCGATATATACAGTCGTGGAATTAACACATTATTATGCCTAATTTGGACAACCGGGTATGGTGAAGATAAGGTACTTTAAAAAAAATAAAATAAAATAAGACAAATAAATTAAAACCATTTTCTTGAATAAAAAAGAAAGTAAAACAATATAAAAACAGCTACATAAAAACTAGTAATTAATGAAAATTTGTAAAATTAACTGTTGAAGGTTAGTACTATTAGTGGACCAGCAGCACGCACAATCATGTGTGCTTACGGACTGTATCCCTTGCAGACTGTATTGATATATATTGATATATAATGTAGGAACCAGAATATTAATAACAGAAAGAAACAACCCTTTTGTGTGAATGAGTGTGATCGAGTGTAAATGGGGGAGGAAGGTTTTTTGGGTTGGTGCACTAATTGTAAGTGTATCTTGTGTTATTTATGTTGATTTAATAAAAATAAATAAATTAAAAAAACGATACCGATAATACAAAAAACAATACCGATAATTTACGATATTACATTTTAATGCATTTATCGGACGATAAATATCTCTAATATATGTATATATATATATATATATATATATATATATATATATATATATATATATATAATCGAGCGCATATGTATATATCAGTCGAGCGCACAGCCACGTTGTAGTTTCTTGTGAAATTTACGTGAAACACTACGTTTCCCACAATTCCTGCACGGTGGAAGCAGTGGACTAAAGAGACTATCGGTGTTATTTACGGTCATTAAATGCAACGGGACTAGGAAGGGGAGTAGTCTAGAGGGGTAGTACTCGCTACTTGTTACAAAAAGTGTCGGAAATTGTTTTAGAGGTGAGTCGTGGAAAACATTTCAATTGTATATTAGCCTTAAATTTTCAGATCGGTGTCATGGCAGCTTAAATGCGGACGCCGTTCCGCCCGAGTATGTTCGGGTCTTAAATTAATGGGTTTTGCTTGGTTTAATGATCGCGGCAGATAGCGCCTTGTGCCGCCCTTCAGTTAGATCTTAGTGATACTGTGCCACACTCCACAAATTAATCCCAGCACATCAGCTTCAACACAACACACACATAAATGTGGAATATACAAAATTGTCATAGACATTTAGGTTTTATGACAATACCTTCAAGCCATGATGTAGCTCAACTTTACAGCCTGACCCTCCAGTTTAGCACAACACTAACTCTCTTTGCTCGCGTTTCTTTTTGCAGCCTGGTAAGAAATAATTCCAGCATAAAACTTCCTCCAAAATAGCGATGTGGTGTGTTAATGAGGCAATCTATGAAGTTGATGTCTTTTTGTCTTTATCATTTTAGGACTCCTCTTTCAATACAAAGTAAACGCACAAGAAAGAGATTTTATAGGCAAACAATTATTGCCGTGTTTTTCGGAGTATAAGTCGCACCTGAGTATAAGTCGCACCTGCCGAAAATGCATAATAAAGAAGGAAAAAAAACATACATAAGTCGCACTGGAGCCCGACCAAACTATGAAAAAAACTGCGACTTATAGTCCGAAAAATACGGTACTTGTTATCACTTAAAAGTAGGCGTGTCCCAAGATTGGAGCCTTGCGTATTGGCCGAGAGCGATGATGTAATGTTGTAGTGCTGAATTTTAGAAGAGGTTTGATCAAGTGAATTTAGTCAAACAGAGAACAATGTAGTTCTGAAAAACACTAACTTTTAATTACCGTATTTTTCAAACTATAAGGCGCACTTAAAAGCATTTCATTTTCTCAAAAATCGACAGTGCGCCTTATAACCCGGTGCGCCTAATGTACGGAATAGTTCTGGTTTTCTTACCACCTTTTTTTTAATTTGGTACATGGTGTAATGATAAGTACGACCAGTAGATGGCAGTCACACATAAGAGATACATGTAGACTGCAATTATGATGTCAGTAAACAACACCAAAACTTTAAATGTTCTTTTGAGAATACAGAACATTACGCACGGCGCTCAAAAATATGTCAAAATGTTTTAGTACGACTTTTGTAAGCTATGAAGCTGCACCGCTTGATGGATTGTCAACATACAAGTATTATTATGGTGTGTGTACAATGACAGACACAATATATGATTATGCAAGAAATGCAATTGTATTGACGCTGGTGATATCGCCTTTTCTCTGCTCTGTCTGCATCACGGCGGTGTTCGGCCTTGGCAGTCAGCAGGCCGTTCCTGGACACAGACACTGATACCAGACTGGCTTGCAATCTTTTAGATTGCCAGCTTTGCACAGACAAAGAAAAATACCACTTCAGCACAATTGATAATAACTACAGCAACGGCCCTTAAGCGTAAGAGTTGTGTGATAATATATACATAATTATTCTAACACCCAGGAATCTCTTTCGTATTATATGTTGAGAGTGACAAAAGTGTTGCTGGTGTAAGCAAATGTTGATTTAAAGCCTAAAAATGCCATAAAAGAGGTTAAAGCAGCAGCTTACTTACTACATAAACACTACAAAATACTTAACTTTAGTGTTGGGAACCAGTGGGTGCCAATGATTGGTATTTGAGGAGTGATTCAGTTAGGACAGGGGTCGGCAACCCGCGGCTCCGGAGCCGCATGCGGCTCTTTGATCACTCTGATGCGGCTCAGCTGCATACTTGCCAACCCTACCGATTTTCCCGGGAGATTTCCGGATTTCGGTGCCTCTTGCAGAAAACTCCTGGGATTCATATTCTCCATTTTGCACCCCAACAATGATGATAAGGGCGTGCCCCCACCCCAACCCTGCTCCCCCACACATCAACCCCACCCCCCCTCCTTCCGTGCGTCGGTTGAGGTGGGCGGGGTTTGGTAGCGGGGGTTTATAATGTAGCCCGGAAGAGTTAGGGCTGCATGGGATTCTGGGTATTTGTTCTGTTGTGTTTATGTTGTGTTACGGTGCAGATGTTCTCCCGAAATGTGTTTGCATTCTTGTTTGGTGTGGGTTCACAGTGTGGGGCATTATTAGTAAGAGTGTTAAAGTTTTTTATACCGCCACCGTCAGTGTAACCTGTGTGGTTGTTGACCAAGTATGCATTGCTGTCACTTATGTGGGCAAGTAGAAGCCCCATACAACGTGTGGCTGGGCCGGCACGCTGGTTGTAGTGGGTGCTAAATGCTGTGCCATCACGGCACATCCGAGAAAATAGTTGAAATTCGTAGTCTGCCGGAAAAATCGGGAGGGGTGACAAGTATGACGCTGTCAAGCGCCATTCATATAAAACTCGCGGGCCGCACTAACATTCAATTTTCATATAAAGGTGTGGGCCGCGTGTCTGAGACCCTTGGTTTATACATAGCACAAAGCAAAAAAAAAACTTTGTATGCAATGTTATTTCATTT